>NC_088420.1:2814857-2824857 GCF_034236695.1 Oncorhynchus nerka
GTGTAGAGGAGGCAGGGTAGCCTAGTGGTTAGAGTGTAGAGGAGGCAGGGTAGCCTAGTGGTTAGAGTGTAGAGGAGGCAGGGTAGCCTAGTGGTTAGAGTGTAGAGGAGGCAGCGTAGCCTAGTGGTTAGAGTGTAGAGGAGGCAGGGTAGCCTAGTGGTTAGAGTGTAGAGGTGGCAGGGTAGCCTAGTGGTTAGAGTGTAGAGGAGGCAGGGTAGCCTAGTGGTTAGAGTGTAGAGGTGGCAGGGTAGCCTAGTGGTTAGAGTGTAGAGGAGGCAGGGTAGCCTAGTGGTTAGAGTGTAGGACTAGTAACCGGAAGGTTGTGAGTTCAAACCCCCGAGCTGACAAGGTACAAATCTGTCGTTCTGCCCCTGAACAGGCATGAACTCACTGTTCCTAGGCCGTCATTGAAAATAAGAATTTGTTCTTAACTGACTTGCCTGGTTAAATTAAAAAAGGGTCAATCAATTCCATAGTGTCAGCTAATTCCCTGGGGAAATCCCAGAGGAATGTGGCCAGACTGTTGGCACTTACAGGCAGACAGAACACTTCCTCATCTGTGGATCTTCTCTTCTTGATGGAGGACATCTGGATACCATGAGAGACCTGGTGGAAGGCTGGGGAGGGGGACAGAGGCCTGGTAAGTACCTGGGCTGGTGCACCTGAGATGACGCTAATTTTATCCTACGTATTAACCTCAGCAAGCGTAGGATGGAAAACAAGCACAGAGCAGGAGGAGGCAGAGCAGGAGGAGGCAGCACGAGACGGCGCAGTGCAGAACAGGAAGAGGCAGAGCAGGAAGAGACAGCACAGCCGAGGGGCTGGCAGCGTGCAGAGTGTAATATAATGCAGAGTCAGTCCTCCTCAGCCGAGGGGCTGGCAGAGTGTAATATAATGCAGAGTCAGTCCTCCTCAGCCGAGGGGCTGGCAGCGTGTAGTATAATGTAGAGTCAGTCCTCCTCAGCCGAGGGGCTGGCAGCGTGTAGTATAATGCAGAGTCAGTCCTCCTCAGCCGAGGGGCTGGCAGAGTGTAATATAATGCAGAGTCAGTCCTCCTCAGCCGAGGGGCTGGCAGCGTGTAATATAATGCAGAGTCAGTCCTCCTCAGCCGAGGGGCTGGCAGCGTGTAATATAATGCAGAGTCAGTCCTCCTCAGCCGAGGGGCTGGCAGCGTGTAGTATAATGCAGAGTCAGTCCTCCTCAGCCGAGGGGCTGGCAGCGTGTAATATAATGCAGAGTCAGTCCTCCTCAGCCGAGGGGCTGGCAGCGTGCAGAGTGTAGTATAATGCAGAGTCAGTCCTCCTCAGCCGAGGGGCTGGCAGCGTGCAGAGTGTAGTATAATGCAGAGTCAGTCCTCCTCAGCCGAGGGGCTGGCAGCGTGCAGAGTGTAGTATAATGCAGAGTCCTCCAGCAGCTCCCAGCACTACTTACGGCGTTTCATACCCTCACTGCTCTTTGTTCCATCAGTAACGTGCTGCTTGCGGATGCTGTCCTCGTCCGCCTTACGATCCCGGCCAGGACACGCACAGATCCTGGCCTCGAAGCAGCGCCGACCCAGCACCTGACCACTAGGTGGCGAGAGAGAGAGACAGACGATGAGACTTTTTTACCATCTATGAGGAGGTGGGATCAATTTATTTACTTATTTTTTTCCCATAAATCCCATTTGGAGGATTCCCACTCCTGATTCCGGGAGTTTCCAGAATATTGCAACCCTGGTAGCCACTGAAAACTAAACAAAATGTCTTACTCTCTGGCTTCCAGGGTGACGATGATGAGGATAGGGCGTCGGTTCATGCCTCCTACACAGCTGGAGTTGCACATGAAGTTATACAGTATGGTGGTGAACTCTGTGCCCACCTGGAAGAGGAGACATTAACACACAGAGAGGAGACATTAACACACAGAGAGAGGAGACATTAACACACAGAGAGGAGACATTAACACACAGAGAGAGGAGACATTAACACACAGAGAGAGGAGACATTAACACACAGAGAGAGGAGACATTAACACACAGAGAGAGGAGACATTAACACACAGAGAGAGGAGACATTAACACACAGAGAGAGGAGACATTAACACACAGAGAGGAGACATTAACACACAGAGAGAGGAGACATTAACACACAGAGAGAGGAGACATTAACACACAGAGAGAGAGACATTAACACACAGAGAGAGGAGACATTAACACAGAGAGAGGAGACATTAACACACAGAGAGAGAGACATTAACACACAGAGAGAGGAGACATTAACACACAGAGAGAGACATTAACACACAGAGACATTAACACACAGAGAGAGAGACATTAACACACAGAGAGGAGACATTAACACAGAGAGAGAGGAGACATTAACACACAGAGAGAGGAGACATTAACACACAGAGAGGAGACATTAACACAGAGAGGCAACATTAACACACAGAGAGGAGACATTAACACACAGAGAGGAGACATTAACACACAGAGAGGAGACATTAACACACAGAGAGAGAGACATTAACACACAGAGAGGGAGACATTAACACACAGAGAGGAGACATTAAACACAGAGAGAGGAGACATTAACACAGAGAGAGAGGAGACATTAACACAGAGAGAGGAGACATTAACACACAGAGAGAGGAGACATTAACACACAGAGAGAGGAGACATTAACACACAGAGAGAGGAGACATTAACACACAGAGAGGGAGACATTAACACACAGAGAGGAGACATTAACACACAGAGAGAGGAGACATTAACACACAGAGAGAGGAGACATTAACACACAGAGAGAGACATTGAGAGGAGACATTAACACACAGAGAGAGGAGACATTAACACACAGAGAGAGGAGACATTAACACACAGAGAGGAGACATTAACACACAGAGAGAGGAGACATTAACACACAGAGAGAGACATTAACACACACAGAGACATTAACACACACACACAGAGAGGAGACATTAACACACAGAGAGAGGAGACATTAACACACAGAGAGAGGAGATATTAACACACAGAGAGGAGACATTAACACACAGAGAGGAGACATTAACACACAGAGAGGAGACATTAACACACAGAGAGGAGACATTAACACACAGAGAGAGGAGACATTAACACACAGAGAGAGGAGACATTAACACACAGAGAGGAGACATTAACACACAGAGAGGAGACATTAACACACAGAGAGGAGACATTAACACACAGAGAGGAGACATTAACACACACAGAGAGGAGACATTAACACACAGAGAGAGGAGACATTAACACACAGAGAGAGGAGACATTAACACACAGAGAGAGGAGACATTAACACACAGAGAGGAGACATTAACACACAGAGAGGCAACATTAACACACAGAGAGAGGAGACATTAACACACAGAGAGGGGAGACATTAACACACAGAGAGGAGACATTAACACACAGAGAGGAGACATTAACACACAGAGAGAGGAGACATTAACACACAGAGAGGAGACATTAACACAGAGAGAGGAGACATTAACACAGAGAGAGGAGACATTAACACACAGAGAGGAGACATTAACACACAGAGAGGAGACATTAACACACAGAGAGAGGAGACATTAACACACAGAGAGGAGACATTAACACACAGAGAGAGGAGACATTAACACACAGAGAGAGGAGACATTAACACACAGAGAGAGGAGACATTAACACACAGAGAGAGGAGACATTAACACACAGAGAGAGGAGACATTAACACACAGAGAGAGGAGACATTAACACACAGAGAGGAGACATTAACACACAGAGAGGAGACATTAACACACAGAGAGAGGAGACATTAACACACAGAGAGAGGAGACATTAACACACAGAGAGAGGAGACATTAACACACAGAGAGAGGAGACATTAACACACAGAGAGAGGAGACATTAACACACAGAGAGAGGAGACATTAACACACAGAGAGAGGAGACATTAACACACAGAGAGGAGACATTAACACACAGAGAGGAGACATTAACACACAGAGAGAGGAGACATTAACACACAGAGAGGAGACATTAACACAGAGAGAGGAGACATTAACACAGAGAGAGGAGACATTAACACACAGAGAGGAGACATTAACACACAGAGAGAGAGACATTAACACACAGAGAGAGAGACATTAACACACAGAGAGGAGACATTAACACACAGAGAGGAGACATTAACACAGAGAGAGGAGACATTAACACACAGAGAGGAGACATTAACACACACAGGAGACATTAACACACAGAGAGGAGACATTAACACACAGAGAGGAGACATTAACACACAGAGAGGAGACATTAACACACAGAGAGAGACATTAACACACAGAGAGACATTAACACACAGAGAGAGGAGACATTAACACACAGAGAGAGAGACATTAACACACAGAGAGGAGACATTAACACACAGAGAGGAGACATTAACACACAGAGAGAGGAGACATTAACACACAGAGAGAGGAGACATTAACACACAGAGAGAGGAGACATTAACACACAGAGAGGAGACATTAACACACAGAGAGAGGAGACATTAACACACAGAGAGAGGAGACATTAACACACAGAGAGGAGACATTAACACACAGAGAGGAGACATTAACACACAGAGAGAGGAGACATTAACACACAGAGAGGAGACATTAACACACAGAGAGAGGAGACATTAACACACACAGAGAGGAGACATTAACACACAGAGAGGAGACATTAACACACAGAGAGAGGAGACATTAACACACAGAGAGGAGATATTAACACACAGAGAGGAGACATTAACACACAGAGAGGAAAGGGGCTGTTGTAGTACACAGTATGGGCCCAGTAGGGGTGAGGGGCTGTATGGGCCCAGTAGGGTGAGGGGCTGTTGAGGACACAGTATGGGCCCAGTAGGGGAGAGGGGCTGCTGAGGACACAGTATGGGCGAGGGGCTGTTGAGGACACAGGAACACAGTATGGGCCCAGTAGGGGTGAGGGGCTGTTGAGGACACAGTATGGGCCCAGTAGGGGTGAGGGGCTGCTGAGGACACCAGCTGCTGGGCTGACTGTCACTGACTGATTGGATGAGAGGGCCAGTACGTGAGGATAGCCAGCTCTACAGAAGTTCAGGGGCCACAGACCCTAATGTGACCCTGTCTGAGACACGTAGGGTGTTGCCGACGGATAGATTAGAGTGCTGGTTGTGACACTGTGATGACAGAGGGACAGGGGAGAGACAAGGGGGACAGGAGGGGGACAGGGGTTGGAGACGGTCTGTCGCCAGGGCTGGGGGGGGCTTGGTGGTGATATGGGGGACAGGCGGGACAGGGCTGACTCTACACTGCCTGGGGGTGAGGGGGCTTGTAAGGGGGCAGACAGGGAGTACTGTAGTCTACCTACCTGGGGGGTGTAAGGGGGCAGACAGGGAGTACTGTAGCCTACCTGGGGGCTTGTAAGGGGGCAGACAGGGAGTACTGTAGCCTACCTGGGGGGGGGCTTGTAAGGGGGCAGACAGGGGAGTACTGTAGCCTACCTGGGGGGGCAGATGGGAGTACTGTAGTCTACCTGGGGGGGGTAGTAAGGGGGCAGATGGGAGTACTGTAGTCTACCTGGGGGGTAGTAAGGGGGCAGATGGGAGTACTGTAGTCTACCTGGGGGGTAGTAAGGGGGCAGATGGGAGTACTGTAGTCTACCTGGGGGGTAGTAAGGGGGCAGATGGGAGTACTGTAGTCTACCTGGGGGGTAGTAAGGGGGCAGATGGGAGTACTGTAGCCTACCTGGGGGGTAGTAAGGGGGCAGATGGGAGTACTGTAGCCTACCTGGGGGGGTAGTAAGGGGGGCAGATGGGAGTACTGTAGCCTACCTGGGGGGGTAGTAAGGGGGGCAGATGGGAGTACTGTAGCCTACCTGGGGGGGCTCGTAGGGGACCAGCACACTCTGACGGCCCGTGATGGAGTCCTCCAGATACTGGGAGTGGCTGTTACCCTCCACTCGGATCAGGTGACTGGGAGGGGCTATCTGACCTACAAAACACAAAATACCATACATTTATCAAGTAGCAACATACCCTACATTTATCAAGTAGCAACATACCCTACATTTATCAAGTAGCAACATACCATACATTTATCAAGTAGCAACATACCATACATTTATCAAGTAGCAACATACCATACATTTATCAAGTAGCAACATACCATACATTTATCAAGTAGCAACATACCCTACATTTATCAAGTAGCAACATACCATACATTTATCAAGTAGCAACATACCCTACATTTATCAAGTAGCAACATACCATACATTTATCAAGTAGCAACATACCCTACATTTATCAAGTAGCAACATACCCTGCATGTTCATATCGGAGAAGATAAATAAGTGATCAATGGTTCATCAAAGGTAAGTTGAGTTAATAACGTCATGGTACTAACTAACTAACTAACTAACTGACTAACTGACTAACTAACTGACTAACTAACTAACTAACTAACTGACTGACTGACTAACCGTCATGGTACTAACTAACTAACTAACTAACTAACCGTCATGGTACTAACTAACTAACTGACTAACTAACTAACTGACTGACTGACTGACTAACTAACTAACCGTCATGGTACTAACTAACTAACTAACTAACTAACTAACTGACTGACTAACTAACTGACTGACTGACTAACTAACTAACTAACTAACTGACTAACTAACCGTCATGGTACTAACTAACTAACAACTAACTAACTAACTAACTAACTACTAACCATCGTTGAACTCGCGGCTGAGCTCGTGGTTGGGGCATCGTTTGACCACCTCGGTGACGTGCTCTGCCTTCTTGTAAACGGGCATGGCTCTGATGACGGCGCCCTGCGGGGGGTTGGTCAGCACCTTGATCTGGATGGGACACGTTTTGGCGATCTGACAGTACAGCTTCTTCAGTTCTGTAGAGTACTGGAGAGACAGAGGACAGGTCAGTACTGGAGAGGACAGGTCACTACTGGAGAGACAGAGGACAGGTCAGTACTGGAGAGACAGAGGACAGGTCAGTACTGGAGAGACAGAGGACAGGTCAGTACTGGAGAGACAGAGGACAGGTCAGTACTGGAGAGACAGAGGACAGGTCAGTACTGGAGAGACAGAGGACAGGTCAGTACTGGAGAGACAGAGGACAGGTCAGTACTGGAGAGGACAGGTCACTACTGGAGAGACAGGTCAGGTCAGTACTGGAGAGACTGAGGACAGGTCAGTACTGGAGACAGAGGACTGGAGGACAGGTCAGTACTGGAGAGACAGAGGACAGGTCAGTACTGGAGAGACAGAGGACAGGTCAGTACTGGAGAGACAGAGGACAGGTCAGTACTGGAGAGGACAGGTCAGTACTGGAGAGACAGAGGACAGGTCAGTACTGGAGAGGACAGGTCAGTACTGGAGAGACAGAGGACAGGTCAGTACTGGAGAGACAGAGGACAGGTCAGTACTGGAGAGACTACTGAGAGACAGGTCAGTACTGGAGAGGACAGGTCAGTACTGGAGAGACAGAGGACAGGTCAGTACTGGAGAGGGACAGGTCAGTACTGGAGAGACAGAGGACAGGTCAGTACTGGAGAGACAGAGGAGACAGGTCAGTACTGGAGACAGAGGACAGGTCAGGAGAGACAGAGGACAGGTCAGTACTGGAGAGACAGAGGACAGGTCAGTACTGGAGAGGACAGGTCAGTACTGGAGAGGACAGGTCAGTACTGGAGAGGACAGGTCAGTACTGGAGAGGACAGGTCAGTACTGGAGAGGACAGGTCAGTACTGGAGAGACAGAGGACAGGTCAGTACTGGAGAGGACAGGTCACTACTGGAGAGACTGAGGACAGGTCAGTACTGGAGAGACTGAGGACAGGTCAGTACTGGAGAGACAGAGGACAGGTCAGTACTGGAGAGACAGAGGACAGGTCAGTACTGGAGAGACAGAGGACAGGTCAGTACTGGAGAGACAGAGGACAGGTCAGTACTGGAGAGACAGAGGACAGGTCAGTACTGGAGAGACAGAGGACAGGTCAGTACTGGAGAGGACAGGTCAGTACTGGAGAGGACAGGTCAGTACTGGAGAGGACAGGTCAGTACTGGAGAGGACAGGTCAGTACTGGAGAGACAGAGGACAGGTCAGTACTGGAGAGGACAGGTCACTACTGGAGAGACTGAGGACAGGTCAGTACTGGAGAGACTGAGGACAGGTCAGTACTGGAGAGACAGAGGACAGGTCAGTACTGGAGAGACAGAGGACAGGTCAGTACTGGAGAGACAGAGGACAGGTCAGTACTGGAGAGACAGAGGACAGGTCAGTACTGGAGAGACAGAGGACAGGTCAGTACTGGAGAGGACAGGTCAGTACTGGAGAGACAGAGGACAGGTCAGTACTGGAGAGACAGAGGACAGGTCAGTACTGGAGAGGACAGGTCACTACTGGAGAGACAGAGGACAGGTCACTACTGGAGAGACAGAGGACAGGTCAGTACTGGAGAGACAGAGGACAGGTCAGTACTGGAGAGACAGAGGACAGGTCAGTACTGGAGAGACAGAGGACAGGTCAGTACTGGAGAGACAGAGGACAGGTCAGTACTGGAGAGACAGAGGACAGGTCAGTACTGGAGAGACAGAGGACAGGTCAGTACTGGAGAGACAGAGGACAGGTCAGTACTGGAGAGACAGAGGACAGGTCAGTACTGGAGAGACAGAGGACAGGTCAGTACTGGAGAGAGACACAGGACAGGTCAATACTGGAGAGAGACAGAGGACAGGTCAGTACTGGAGAGAGACAGTACTGTACTACCTACTAGTAACTTTACTAGTATCAGTCATGTTACCTAAGCTAGTTAACTACCTAGTAACTTTACTAGTATCAGTCATGTTACCTCAGCTAGTTAACTACCTGGAAACTTTACTAGTATCAGTCATGTTACCTCAGCTAGTTAACAACCTAGTAACTTTACTAGTATCATTCATGTTACCTCAGCTAGTTAACTACCTGGAAACTTTACTAGTATCAGTCATGTTACCTCAGCTAGTTAACTACCTGGAAACTTTACTAGTTTGAGGTAACATGACTGATACTAGTAAAGACAGTGTAGAATATAATGCATCTCATAAAGGGTAGTGCTTTTAAACAACGTAGAAAAGACAGTGTAGAATGTAATGCATCTCATAAAGGGTAGTGCTTTTAAACAACGTAGAAAACACAGTGTAGAATGTAATGCATCTCATAAAGGGTAGTGCTTTTAAACAACGTAGAAAACACAGTGTAGAATGTAATGCATCTCATAAAGGGTAGTGTGCTTTTAAACAACGTAGAAAAGACAGTGTAGAATGTAATGCATCTCATAAAGGGTAGTGCTTTTAAACAACGTAGAAAACACAGTGTAGAATGTAATGCATCTCATAAAGGGTAGTGCTTTTAAACAATGTAGAATTTTTTTCCCACAAATAACTTTGAAATGAAATCAAACATTTCAACAACAGGTTTTTGCATCAACATTTTTAGCTTTGTATAATTGCTACCCATTAAATAAGTGAATGTTGAGCCCTGTGTGTGTGTGTGTGTGTGTGTTCGATGGGACACACCTAGTTAATGTCTCTTGGTTAAGGTGGGCTCCGGGGCAGGAGCCCGGCTCTCTGAGGAGCCATAAAACAGACCCTGTCCCTCCAGGGACAATTTAATTAGCCCTCCTTAAAAAAATTAAAAAATAAACTGTCCCTCCCTTAACTCTGGGCCTGGATTTCATCTTTCCTCTTCCAAGAGATGGGGACAGTGTTGCCATTTGATGGCCGAAGACAGTGTTGCCCGCGTCTCAATCTGACAACGACGCTCATCTTGCGTTTCGTCACGAATCTTCGATGAGTCTTCCTGACTCTTACGGTAGAGGTCAGAGGTGGTTACCACAATTAACATCCTCTTCACCACCACCACCACCACCACTACCACTACTACCTGGCTGACACAGCATCTGACTAA
>NC_088420.1:2829857-2844857 GCF_034236695.1 Oncorhynchus nerka
TATTATGGATTATGGACAGACAGATATATTATGGATTATGGACAGACAGATATATTATATATTATGGATTATGGACAGACAGATATATTATATATTATGGATTATGGACAGACAGATATATTATATATTATGGATTATGGACAGACAGATATATTATATATTATGGATTATGGACAGACAGATATATTATGGACATTTTCTGAAATTACAATGCAAAGTTCTAAAATGCTCTGGGAGCATTAGGTAGCATGAGTAAATAGCTCCGCAGGCAGACAGACAGACAGGCAGGCAGACAAACAGACAGGCAGGCAGACAGACAGACACACAGGCAGGCAGACAGACACACAGGCAGACAGACAGGCAGGCAGACAGACAGGCAAACAGACAGGCAAACAGACAGGCAGGCAGACAGACAAACAGATAGACAGACAGACAGACAGACAGACAGGCAGACAGACAGACAGGCAGACAGACACACAGGCAGACAGACAGACACACAGGCAGACAGACAGACACACAGGCAGGCAGACAGACAGACAGACAGACAGACAGACAGGCAAACAGACAGGCAGGCAGACAGACAGATAGACAGGCAGGCAGGCAGACAGACAGACAGGCAAACAGACAGGCAAACAGACAGACAGACACAGGCAGGCAGACACAGGCAGGCAGACAGACAGACACAGGCAGGCAGACAGCCAGCCAGGCAGACAGACAGCCAGCCAGGCAGACCGAGTCATTCACTATAGTTGACTACTCAGATAGGCTTGACAAGGAGTCAACAGAGAAGAAAATGGGAGCGTTGTGTTCTTTTCAATGAATACAAAGACTAAGCTTCTTCGCCTGTGGTAAGTAGGTAGGTAGGTGACTTCGTGTTTTTTTTTTATCAAGCAAAGAGAGTAAAAACCGTGATTTGATAAATTACATTCTTTAGAAAAGCCAGCCACGCCCTCGACTCCAAAGATTATTCCTGCAAGAGACACCAGCTGTGTATAGATATATAGATAGATAATAGATATAGTGGATTCACTATAACTCCAGCAACGTGTGATTATGAGACATCTTGTAAAATGGTTGAAACTCGCATTTATGCACATTCATTAGCCTACTGAAGACGCATGTACAGTGTAGCACGCCTGCATACCTCTGTGTGTGTGTGTGTGTGTGTGTGTGTGTGTGTGTGTGTGTGTGTGTGTGTGTGTGTGTGTGTGTGTGTGTGTGTGTGAGAGTGAGTGAGTGAGTGAGAGAGTCTTCTCCGTCTCTCACCAGAGGTACTCCAACCCAACACTCCCAACACACACACACAAACACACACAAACAGACTGTTCTCCTCCCAGCAACACGTCTCAGGTACAGGTTGAGACAGGCCCACATCTGTCGCGTTCCTTCCCCAGCCCTGGTGTTGCGGGCGCACGCCAAATCAAGTCCTGACAGAGCTGGGCCTTAAACAAGCAGGGCTTGGCGCCTCCAGTCTTGTCCTCTTCATGCTTGACAGGTTACATCATGTCTTCAGCAGTTTCTTACTAACCTACTCGAATCTTTTAAAAAATAAAAATAAAATGCAAATGGAGGGTTTGTATTTTATTTTCTCTCCGGGGGAAAAACCCCTCTACTCTTGTTGAAGAAGAAACGACAGGACATTTTAAGGTGATTAAAACAACATCTTCCTTTATTCGCGATTTTATTTCCTGTGAAATCATTTCATCGTTTTATCATCACGTGTTTTGGAAGACATGTTGTTTTTTTAAAGACCAAAAAAAGGTACTTCTACGTGTTACAAAGATAGTTTGGGAAGCAGTTCCCCCCGAAAAGTAGCTCTTACCAAGGACATCAGTGTTCAAAAAAAATCTCTGCAATGATTTGTACAAACATATGATGCCATACTGGGATGTTTTATGTTTATCACCATCCATCTGGGATGGTGGCCAAGAATAAGCATCTGTCACTCTTGGGATTGGCTAATTCGTTTTTTTTTTCGAGCTACAGTTTAAACAACCAATCACATCTCATGTGATACAAGTAGTGAGCTCGACTACATCCAATAGTGAAAATCAAACACATCAACTAATTGTGCTTATGTAGAGGAACGGACAGATTTCTCACTGTGTTCAAAAGTTGGGTACGAAACAGCTGTTCCTGTCTGTGAATTTTAATCAAGTTCATTTGCTGCATTTCTAGAGAATTTTAAAACTAAAACACTAAAATTATATTTGGAGAACAGCAAAAAAAAATGACCCCAGCCATTATCACCTTGACAACCGGAGCTCCAATCACCTCAGTCCATCTACTGCTACACATTAACTCACATTAACGCCGCACCGGAATTACAAACTATCATTTAATACATACAGAGGGGTGTGTTAGCAGAAAGAGTATTTTATTAACTAAATTTCTTTTACATTTTTTTAGTTTTACATAACTTTTTGTTGTAATTTCACCGCAAATTTCCTGTAAATCTACACATTTTTTGCCATGATTTATGCCATGTCCATACGATTTCTAGGTGAGTGGTGAACAAAATCAATGGGGGCCCCCTGGAATTGATTTAATTACATTATTTTATGACCGAGGTCCGGGGCTCGTGTCCTCAAATGTAGCTATGGTCCTGCCCACTGCTGCTGTATAGCACTGTTCCATTATAGCCTGGGTACTCTCCTAATGCCACTATTATAGCCTGGGTAACCTCCTAATGCCACTATTATAGCCTGGGTAACCTCCTAATGCCACTATTATAGCCTGGGTAACCTCCTAATGCCACTATTATAGCCTGGGTAACCTCCTAATGCCACTATTATAGCCTGGGTAACCTCTTAATGCCACTATTATAGCCTGGGTAACCTCCTAATGCCACTATTATAGCCTGGGTAACCTCCTAATGCCACTATTATAACCTGGGTAACCTCCTAATGCCACTATTATAGCCTGGGTAACCTCCTAATGCCACTATTATAGCCTGGGTAATGTCCTAATGCCACTATTATAGCCTGGGTAATGTCCTAATGCCACTATTATAGCCTAGGTAACCTCCTAATGCCACTACTTTTCCATTATAACCTGGGTAACCTCCTAATGCCACTACTGTTCCATTGTAGCCTGGGTAACCTCCTAATGCCACTACTGTTCCATTGTAGCCTGGGTAACCTCCTAATGCCACTACTGTTCCATTGTAGCCTGGGTAACCTCCTAATGCCACTACTGTTCCATTATAGCCTGGGTAACCTCCTAATGCCACTACTGTTCCATTATAGCCTGGGTATCCTAATGCCACTACTGTTCCATTATAGCCTGGGTATCCTAATGCCACTACTGTTCCATTATAGCCTGGGTATCCTAATGCCACTACTGTTCCATTATAGCCTGGGTATCCTAATGCCACTACTGTTCCATTATAGCCTGGGTATCCTAATGCCACTACTGTTCCATTATAGCCTGGGTATCCTAATGCCACTACTGTTCCATTATAGCCTGGGTAACCTCCTAATGCCACTACTGTTCCATTATAGCCTGGGTATCCTAATGCTCAGGGAAGAAAACAATAATTTAAAATAATTTAAAAACGGTTTGAAAAATGGGCCTTTTCCAGACTGCAGCATTATCGAGAAACCATTTCCTTATCTTTTAAATCTTTCAAATAATTTCCTTATCTTTTAAACCCTGTCTCTCTTCCCGTTCTTCCTGCTAATGTTTCCCAGCTGTATGTTTGAGGGCTTGTGTCTTTCTGTGTTAGTTCAGGGGGACGAGTCTAGACAGGTTAGTTGACATAAACAAGTCTCAGCCCCATCTCTAAGACACGGGGACGAGCCCTGGCCCTGCAGGTGTTCCCGGGGACAGGTTGGGTCTTGCCTAAACGCTGTTCCCAGGAACAGTCTTCTCCGTTTGAACGGTTTTGCTTCTCTGAGAGGGCTCTCTTCCTGCGGCACAATGCGAGACGCCACGGCAGTCGAGAGCTAAAGATCAACTCCCTCAGAACAAAGACGGAGCAAGGAGGCACACACAGCTCTCTCTCTCCCCCCGTGCCAGTCCGGATCGCAGGGTTCAGCAGAGAGGCACACAGCTCTCTCTCTCCCCCCGTGCCAGTCCGGATCGCAGGGTTCAGCAGAGAGGCACACAGTATTTCCTCACTCCGGGTCCTCAATCCATTACAGTAATCCCCCCCCCCCCAGCTCTATACAGGCCAGACCATCACATTCCTCCACTCTACCAGAGACAGAGGATAAGGTCCAGATGGCTCCCTATTCCCTGTGTAGTGCACTACTTTTTCCTCCGGGCAACAGTTAAAAGTAGTGCACTACACAGGGAATAGGGTGCCATTTGGAACGCAGGCCTAGCCTACCTGGTGGCAGGTAATACACTAGACAGACGCCACCTCACTGCTGTTCAACCTCACACTAGACAAACCCCACCTCACGCTGTTCAACCTCACACTAGACAGACGCCACCTCACTGCTGTTCAACCTCACACTAGACAGACCCCACCTCACTGCTGTTCAACCTCACACTAGACAGACCCCACCTCACTGCTGTTCAACCTCACACTAGACAAACCCCACTTCACGCTGTTCAACCTCACACTAGACAGACGCCACCTCACGCTGTTCGACCCATTAATATACAGTATCCCACCTCACCGCTGTTCAACCCATTAATATACAGTATCCCACCTCACGCTGTTCAGCCCATTAATATACAGTATCCCACCTCACGCTGTTCAACCCATTAATATACAGTATCCCACCTCACGCTGTTCAGCCCATTAATATACAGTATCCCACCTCACGCTGTTCAACCCATTAATATACAGTATCCCACCTCACGCTGTTCAGCCCATTAATATACAGTATCCCACCTCACGCTGTTCAGCCCATTAATATACAGTATCCCACCTCACGCTGTTCAGCCCATTAATATACAGTATCCCACCTCACGCTGTTCAGCCCATTAATATACAGTATCCCACCTCACTGCTGTTCAGCCCATTAATATACAGTATCCCACCTCACGCTGTTCAACCCATTAATATACAGTATCCCACCTCACTGCTGTTCAGCCCATTAATATACAGTATCCCATCTCACCGCTGTTCAACCCATTAATATACAGTATCCCATCTCACTGCTGTTCAGCCCATTAATATACAGTATCCCACCTCACGCTGTTCAACCCATTAATATACAGTATCCCATCTCACTGCTGTTCAACCCATTAATATACAGTATCCCATCTCACTGCTGTTCAACCCATTAATATACAGTATCCCACCTCACGCTGTTCAGCCCATTAATATACAGTATCCCACCTCACGCTGTTCAACCCATTAATATACAGTATCCCATCTCACTGCTGTTCAACCCATTAATATACAGTATCCCACCTCACTGCTGTTCAACCCATTAATATACAGTATCCCACCTCACGCTGTTCAACCCATTAATATACAGTATCCCACCTCACTGCTGTTCAGCCCATTAATATACAGTATCCCACCTCACGCTGTTCAACCCATTAATATACAGTATCCCACCTCACTGCTGTTCAGCCCATTAATATACAGTATCCCACCTCACGCTGTTCAGCCCATTAATATACAGTATCCCACCTCACGCTGTTCAACCCATTAATATACAGTATCCCATCTCACTGCTGTTCAACCCATTAATATACAGTATCCCATCTCACTGCTGTTCAACCCATTAATATACAGTATCCCATCTCACTGCTGTTCAACCCATTAATATACAGTATCCCACCTCACTGCTGTTCAACCCATTAATATACAGTATCCCACCTCACGCTGTTCAACCCATTAATATACAGTATCCCACCTCACGCTGTTCAGCCCATTAATATACAGTATCCCACCTCACGCTGTTCAGCCCATTAATATACAGTATCCCACCTCACGCTGTTCAACCCATTAATATACAGTATCCCACCTCACGCTGTTCAACCCATTAATATACAGTATCCCACCTCACGCTGTTCAGCCCATTAATATACAGTATCCCACCTCACGCTGTTCAGCCCATTAATATACAGTATCCCACCTCACGCTGTTCAGCCCATTAATATACAGTATCCCACCTCACTGCTGTTCAACCCATTAATATACAGTATCCCACCTCACGCTGTTCAACCCATTAATATACAGTATCCCACCTCACGCTGTTCAGCCCATTAATATACAGTATCCCACCTCACGCTGTTCAACCCATTAATATACAGTATCCCACCTCACGCTGTTCAGCCCATTAATATACAGTATCCCACCTCACGCTGTTCAGCCCATTAATATACAGTATCCCACCTCACGCTGTTCAACCCATTAATATACAGTATCCCACCTCACGCTGTTCAACCCATTAATATACAGTATCCCACCTCACTGCTGTTCAACCCATTAATATACAGTATCCCACCTCACGCTGTTCAACCCATTAATATACAGTATCCCATCTCACTGCTGTTCAACCCATTAATA
Source organism: Oncorhynchus nerka (assembly GCF_034236695.1). Lineage (NCBI taxonomy): Eukaryota > Metazoa > Chordata > Actinopteri > Salmoniformes > Salmonidae > Oncorhynchus > Oncorhynchus nerka. The sequence goes on from NC_088420.1 coordinate 2,836,336, forward strand.
TACAGTATCCCATCTCACTGCTGTTCAACCCATTAATATACAGTATCCCACCTCACGCTGTTCAGCCCATTAATATACAGTATCCCACCTCACGCTGTTCAGCCCATTAATATACAGTATCCCACCTCACGCTGTTCAACCCATTAATATACAGTATCCCACCTCACGCTGTTCAACCCATTAATATACAGTATCCCACCTCACGCTGTTCAGCCCATTAATATACAGTATCCCACCTCACGCTGTTCAGCCCATTAATATACAGTATCCCACCTCACGCTGTTCAGCCCATTAATATACAGTATCCCACCTCACTGCTGTTCAACCCATTAATATACAGTATCCCACCTCACGCTGTTCAACCCATTAATATACAGTATCCCACCTCACGCTGTTCAGCCCATTAATATACAGTATCCCACCTCACGCTGTTCAACCCATTAATATACAGTATCCCACCTCACGCTGTTCAGCCCATTAATATACAGTATCCCACCTCACTGCTGTTCAACCCATTAATATACAGTATCCCACCTCACGCTGTTCAACCCATTAATATACAGTATCCCACCTCACGCTGTTCAGCCCATTAATATACAGTATCCCACCTCACTGCTGTTCAACCCATTAATATACAGTATCCCACCTCACGCTGTTCAACCCATTAATATACAGTATCCCACCTCACGCTGTTCAGCCCATTAATATACAGTATCCCACCTCACTGCTGTTCAACCCATTAATATACAGTATCCCACCTCACGCTGTTCAACCCATTAATATACAGTATCCCACCTCACGCTGTTCAACCCATTAATATACAGTATCCCACCTCACGCTGTTCAACCCATTAATATACAGTATCCCACCTCACGCTGTTCAACCCATTAATATACAGTATCCCACCTCACTGCTGTTCAGCCCATTAATATACAGTATCCCACCTCACGCTGTTCAACCCATTAATATACAGTATCCCACCTCACGCTGTTCAACCCATTAATATACAGTATCCCACCTCACGCTGTTCAACCCATTAATATACAGTATCCCACCTCACGCTGTTCAACCCATTAATATACAGTATCCCACCTCACGCTGTTCAACCCATTAATATACAGTATCCCACTCACGCTGTTCAACCCATTAATATACAGTATCCCATCTCACCGCTGTTCAACCCATTAATATACAGTATCCCACCTCACGCTGTTCAACCCATTAATATACAGTATCCCACCTCACGCTGTTCAACCCATTAATATACAGTATCCCATCTCACCGCTGTTCAGCCCATTAATATACAGTATCCCACCTCACGCTGTTCAACCCATTAATATACAGTATCCCACCTCACGCTGTTCAACCCATTAATATACAGTATCCCACCTCACGCTGTTCAACCCATTAATATACAGTATCCCACCTCACGCTGTTCAACCCATTAATATACAGTATCCCACCTCACGCTGTTCAGCCCATTAATATACAGTATCCCACCTCACGCTGTTCAGCCCATTAATATACAGTATCCCACCTCACGCTGTTCAGCCCATTAATATACAGTATCCCACCTCACTGCTGTTCAACCCATTAATATACAGTATCCCACCTCACGCTGTTCAACCCATTAATATACAGTATCCCACCTCACGCTGTTCAGCCCATTAATATACAGTATCCCACCTCACGCTGTTCAACCCATTAATATACAGTATCCCACCTCACGCTGTTCAGCCCATTAATATACAGTTCCCACCCATTAATATACAGTATCCCACCTCACGCTGTTCAACCCATTAATATACAGTATCCCACCTCACGCTGTTCAGCCCATTAATATACAGTATCCCACCTCACTGCTGTTCAACCCATTAATATACAGTATCCCACCTCACGCTGTTCAACCCATTAATATACAGTATCCCACCTCACGCTGTTCAGCCCATTAATATACAGTATCCCACCTCACTGCTGTTCAACCCATTAATATACAGTATCCCACCTCACGCTGTTCAACCCATTAATATACAGTATCCCACCTCACGCTGTTCAACCCATTAATATACAGTATCCCACCTCACGCTGTTCAACCCATTAATATACAGTATCCCACCTCACGCTGTTCAACCCATTAATATACAGTATCCCACCTCACTGCTGTTCAGCCCATTAATATACAGTATCCCACCTCACGCTGTTCAACCCATTAATATACAGTATCCCACCTCACGCTGTTCAACCCATTAATATACAGTATCCCACCTCACGCTGTTCAACCCATTAATATACAGTATCCCACCTCACGCTGTTCAACCCATTAATATACAGTATCCCACCTCACGCTGTTCAACCCATTAATATACAGTATCCCACCTCACGCTGTTCAACCCATTAATATACAGTATCCCATCTCACCGCTGTTCAACCCATTAATATACAGTATCCCACCTCACGCTGTTCAACCCATTAATATACAGTATCCCACCTCACGCTGTTCAACCCATTAATATACAGTATCCCATCTCACCGCTGTTCAGCCCATTAATATACAGTATCCCACCTCACGCTGTTCAACCCATTAATATACAGTATCCCACCTCACGCTGTTCAACCCATTAATATACAGTATCCCACCTCACGCTGTTCAACCCATTAATATACAGTATCCCACCTCACGCTGTTCAACCCATTAATATACAGTATCCCACCTCACGCTGTTCAGCCCATTAATATACAGTATCCCACCTCACGCTGTTCAACCCATTAATATACAGTATCCCATCTCACTGCTGTTCAACCCATTAATATACAGTATCCCACCTCACGCTGTTCAACCCATTAATATACAGTATCCCACCTCACTGCTGTTCAACCCATTAATATACAGTATCCCACCTCACGCTGTTCAACCCATTAATATACAGTATCCCACCTCACTGCTGTTCAGCCCATTAATATACAGTATCCCACCTCACGCTGTTCAACCCATTAATATACAGTATCCCACCTCACGCTGTTCAACCCATTAATATACAGTATCCCACCTCACGCTGTTCAACCCATTAATATACAGTATCCCACCTCACGCTGTTCAACCCATTAATATACAGTATCCCACCTCACTGCTGTTCAGCCCATTAATATACAGTATCCCACCTCACGCTGTTCAACCCATTAATATACAGTATCCCACCTCACGCTGTTCAACCCATTAATATACAGTATCCCACCTCACGCTGTTCAACCCATTAATATACAGTATCCCACCTCACGCTGTTCAACCCATTAATATACAGTATCCCACCTCACGCTGTTCAACCCATTAATATACAGTATCCCACCTCACGCTGTTCAACCCATTAATATACAGTATCCCATCTCACCGCTGTTCAACCCATTAATATACAGTATCCCACCTCACGCTGTTCAACCCATTAATATACAGTATCCCACCTCACGCTGTTCAACCCATTAATATACAGTATCCCATCTCACCGCTGTTCAGCCCATTAATATACAGTATCCCACCTCACGCTGTTCAACCCATTAATATACAGTATCCCACCTCACGCTGTTCAACCCATTAATATACAGTATCCCACCTCACGCTGTTCAACCCATTAATATACAGTATCCCACCTCACGCTGTTCAACCCATTAATATACAGTATCCCACCTCACGCTGTTCAGCCCATTAATATACAGTATCCCACCTCACGCTGTTCAACCCATTAATATACAGTATCCCATCTCACTGCTGTTCAACCCATTAATATACAGTATCCCACCTCACGCTGTTCAACCCATTAATATACAGTATCCCACCTCACTGCTGTTCAACCCATTAATATACAGTATCCCACCTCACGCTGTTCAACCCATTAATATACAGTATCCCACCTCACTGCTGTTCAGCCCATTAATATACAGTATCCCACCTCACGCTGTTCAACCCATTAATATACAGTATCCCACCTCACGCTGTTCAGCCCATTAATATACAGTATCCCACCTCACGCTGTTCAACCCATTAATATACAGTATCCCACCTCACTGCTGTTCAGCCCATTAATATACAGTATCCCACCTCACGCTGTTCAGCCCATTAATATACAGTATCCCACCTCACTGCTGTTCAACCCATTAATATACAGTATCCCACCTCACGCTGTTCAACCCATTAATATACAGTATCCCACCTCACGCTGTTCAACCCATTAATATACAGTATCGAGGGGAAAACAGCCAAATAGCAAATATTTACACTGAACAAAAATATAAAAGCAACATGCAACAATTTCAAAGATTTTACTGAGTTACAGTTCATATAAGGAAATCAGACAATTTACATAAATTCATTGGGCCCTAATCTATGGATTTCACATGACTGGGAATACAGATATACATCTGTTGGTCACAGATACCTTAGAAAAAGGTAGGGGCGTGGATCAGAAAACCAGTCAGTATCTGGTGTGGATCAGAAAACCTGTCAGTATCTGGTGTGGATCAGAAAACCAGTCAGTATCTGGTGTGGATCAGAAAACCAGTCGGTATCTGGTGTGGATCAGAAAACCAGTCAGTATCTGGTGTGGATCAGAAAACCAGTCGGTATCTGGTGTGGATCAGAAAACCAGTCGGTATCTGGTGTGGATCAGAAAACCAGTCGGTATCTGGTGTGGATTAGAAAACCAGTCGGTATCTGGTGTGGATCAGAAAACCAGTCAGTATCTGGTGTGGATCAGAAAACCAGTCAGTATCTGGTGTGGATCAGAAAACCAGTCAGTATCTGGTGTGGATCAGAAAACCAGTCAGTATCTGGTGTGGATCAGAAAACCAGTCAGTATCTGGTGTGGATCAGAAAACCAGTCAGTATCTGGTGTGGATCAGAAAACCAGTCAGTATCTGGTGTGGATCAGAAAACCAGTCAGTATCTGGTGTGATCAGAAAACCAGTCAGTATCTGGTGTGGATTAGAAAACCAGTCAGTATCTGGTGTGGATCAGAAAACCAGTCAGTATCTGGTGTGGATCAGAGAACCAGTCAGTATCTGGTGTGACCACCATTTGCCTCATGCAGCTCAACACATCTCCTTCACATAGCGTTGATCAGGCTGCTGATTGTGGCCTGTGGAATGTTGAAGTTGCTGGATATTGTCAGGAACTGGAACACGCTGTCGTACACAATGATCCAGAGCATCCCAAACATGCTCAATGGGTGACATGTCTGGTGAGGATGCAGGCCATGGAAGAACTGGGACATTTTCAGCTCCCAGGAAATGTGTCCAGATCCTTGTGTGACATGGTGCAGTGCATTATCATGCTGAAACATGAGGTGATGGTGGCGGATGAATGGTACAACAACGGGCCTCAGGATCTCGTCACGGTATCTCGGTGCATTCAAATTTCCATCCATAAAATGCACTTGTGTTCGATTGTCTGTAACTACGGACAACTATGGTGCATTCTGTTCACAAAATTGACATCAGAAAACTTCTAGCCTACATGACGCCATACACGTTGTCCACCATCTGCCCGGTACAGTGGAAACCGTGATTCATCCGTGAAGAGCACACTTCTCCAGCGAGGCCAGTGGCCGTCGAAGGTGAACATTTTGCCCACTGAAGTCGTTTACGACGCTGAACTGCAGTCAGGTCAAGACCCTGGTGAGGAAGACGAGCAGATGAGCTTCCCTGAGACGGTTTCTGATAGTTTGTGCAGAAATTCTTTGGTTGTGCAAAACCCACAGTTTCATCAGCTGTCCGGGTGGCTGGTCTCAGACGATCTTGCAGGTGCGTGTATCTGGCGTGGTTACACGTGGTCTGCGATTGGGAGGCCGGTTGAATGTATTACCAAATGCTCAGAAAAATTATAGAGGACGGAGTATGTTTTGACTCATTGAACCACACCATAAAAGGACAGTATGTTTTGACTCATTGAACCACACCATAAAAGGACAGTATGTTTTGACTCATTGAACCACACCATTAAAGGACAGTATGTTTTGACTCATAGAACCACACCATAAAAGGACAGTATGTTTTGGCTCATTGAACCACACCATAAAAGGACAGTATGTTTTGGCTCATTGAACCACACCATAAAAGGACAGTATGTTTTGACTCATTGAACCACACCATAAAAGGACAGTATGTTTTGACTCATTGAACCACACCATAAAAGGACAGTATGTTTTGACTCATTGAACCACACCATTAAAGGACAGTATGTTTTGACTCATTGAACCACACCATAAAAGGACAGTATGTTTTGACTCATTGAACCACACCATAAAAGGACAGTATGTTTTGACTCATTGAACCACACCATAAAAGGACAGTATGTTTTGGCTCATTGAACCACACCATAAAAGGACAGTATGTTTTGACTCATTGAACCACACCATAAAAGGACAGTATGTTTTGACTCATTGAACCACACCATAAAAGGACAGTATGTTTTGACTCATTGAACCACACCATAAAAGGACAGTATGTTTTGACTCATTGAACCACACCATAAAAGGACAGTATGTTTTGACTCATTGAACCACACCATAAAAGGACAGTATGTTTTGACTCATTGAACCACACCATAAAAGGACAGTATGTTTTGACTCATTGAACCACACCATAAAAGGACAGTATGTTTTGACTCATTGAACCACACCATAAAAGGACAGTATGTTTTGACTCATTGAACCACACCATAAAAGGACAGTATGTTTTGACTCATTGAAACACACCATTAAAGGACAGTAAGTTTTGACTCATTGAACCACACCATAAAAGGACAGTATGTTTTGACTCATTGAACCACACCATAAAAGGACAGTATGTTTTGGCTCATTGAACCACACCATAAAAGGACAGTATGTTTTGACTCATTGAACCACACCATAAAAGGACAGTATGTTTTGTCTCATTGAACCACACCATAAAAGGACAGTATGTTTTGACTCATTGAACCACACCATAAAAGGACAGTATGTTTTGACTCATTGAACCACAACATAAAAGGACAGTATGTTTTGACTCATTGAACCACACCATAAAAGGACAGTATGTTTTGACTCATTGAACCACACCATTAAAGGACAGTATGTTTTGACTCATTGAACCACACCATAAAAGGACAGTATGTTTTGACTCATTGAACCACACCATAAAAGGACAGTATGTTTTGACTCATTGTAGAATCATTCTGTTAAGAGACGTCGGGGGGGGGGGGGTTAGGGAGCAGGGAAACGTGGGAAATGATGACGTGTCGTACCACTCTTTACGTGAGTGGTGTGTGTCACAGTCAGTCCCAGACAGGAAGAGGTTTTAAGATGTGGGTTAGGGATTAGGTGTGTATCCTAAGAACAGTCGTCAAAAAAAGCACCGAACGCACAGAGACCGAACACAGTGCACTAAGGGGCCCGATTCAGACTTAGGAATTTACACCTAATGTGCATATTCATCTGTGTTTCAGCCCCAATTGGTAGATGTAAAAAAAATACTCTGATCTTATAGATTATTTAGGTTTAGGATTCAGAGTTTTAAAAAATGGTTCGGAGAGCCTTTACTCACAAAAGAAAGAAACTGGGGTTTGTTTCATTCTGATTTGCCAGGTTCTTGGTAATGGTTGGAAGATGAATTAACTAATGTACATGGAACTATAACAGGGAGAATAGTGTACACATCGTAGGATATACCCCCATCTATTACCTGCTCTAACCATGGAACTGTTATATCAGGGAGAATAGTGTACAATATCATCCACTGTTATAATAGGGGGAATAGTGTACAATATCATCCACTGTTATAACAGCGGGAATAGTGTACAACATCATCCGCTGTAAACAAATCAACGACCACATCGCCACGGTTACAATTCATTACAGGAAGTATACATACCCTTCGACTTATTCCACATATTTATTGTTACAGCCTGAATTCAAAATGGATGAAATCGTTTTTTTTTCACCCATCTACACACAATACCCCATAATGAAAAAGCACAAAGTTTTTTTATTTTTTTAATGTATGCAAATGTATTTGAAATTTAAACAGATATCTCATTTACATAACTATTCACACCCCTAAGTCTCTAATGATTGCCTCGCCTGGTTCACCAACTACTAGTCCGGACCTCTGGCAGTCTCTATGGGGGTGCCACAGGGTTCAATTCTTGGACCGACTCTTTTCAATGTATACATCAATGATGTCGCTCTTGCTACTGGTGATTCTCTGATCCACCTCTACGCAGACGACACCATTCTGTATACATCTGGCCCTTCTTTGGACACTGTGTTAACAAACCTCCAAACAAGCTTCAAAGCCATAGAACACTCCTTCCGTGGCCTCCAACTGCTCCGAAACGCTAGTAAAACAAAATGCATGCTCTTCAACCATTCGCTCCACGCGCTCCAGCAGATATATTTCACTCGTCATCCCCAAAGCCAATTCCTCCTTTGGCCGCCTTTCCTTCCAGTTCTCTGTGGCCAATGACTGGAACAAATTGCAAAAATAAGTTGGAGACA
>NC_088420.1:2849857-2887357 GCF_034236695.1 Oncorhynchus nerka
TGTATGGTCACGGAGCCAGTATGTATGGTCACGGAGCCAGTATGCATGGTCACGGAGCCAGTATGTATGGTCACGGAGCCAGTATGCATGGTCACGGAGCCAGCATGCATGGTCACGGAGCCAGCATGCATGGTCACGGAGCCAGTATGCATGGTCACGGAGCCAGTATGTATGGTCACAGAGCCAAGTATGCATGGTCACAGAGCCAGTATGCATGGTCACGGAGCCAGTATGTATGGTCACGGAACCAGTATGGTCACGGAGCCAGTATGTATGGTCACGGAGCCAGTATGCATGGTCACGGAGCCAGTATGCATGACCACGGAGCCAGTATGCATGGTCACGGAGCCAGTATGCATGGTCACGGAGCCAGTATGCATGGTCACGGAGCCAGTATGGTCACGGAGCCAGTATGTATGGTCACGGAGCCAGTATGCATGGTCACGGAGCCAGTATGGTCACGGAGCCAGTATGTATGGTCACGGAGCCAGCATGCATGGTCACGGAGCCAGTATGGTCACAGAGCCAGTATGCATGGCCACAGAGCCAGTATGAATGGTCACGGAGCCAGTATGCATGGTCACAGAGCCAGTATGCATGGTCACAGAGCCAGTATGCATGGTCACAGAGCCAGTATGCATGGTCACAGAGCCAGTATGCATGGTCACGGAACCAGTATGCATGGTCACGGAGCCAGTATGTATGGTCACGGAGCCAGTATGCATGGTCACAGAGCCAGTATGCATGGTCACAGAGCCAGTATGCATGGTCACGGAACCAGTATGCATGGTCACGGAGCCAGTATGGTCACGGAGCCAGTATGAATGGTCACGGAGCCAGTATGCATGGTCACAGAGCCAGTATGCATTGTCACAGAGCCAGTATGCATGGTCACAGAGCCAGTATGCATGGTCACGGAGCCAAGTATGCATGGTCACGGAGCCAAGTATGCATGGTCACAGAGCCAGTATGCATGGTCACAGAGCCAAGTATGCATGGTCACAGAGCCAGTATGCATGGTCACGGAGCCAGTATGCATGGTCACAGAGCCAGTATGCATGGTCACGGAACCAGTATGCATGGTCACGGAGCCAAGTATGGTCACGGAACCAGTATGGTCACGGGGCCAGTATGCATGGTCACGGAGCCAAGTATGGTCACGGAACCAGTATGCATGGTCACGGAGCCAAGTATGGTCACGGAACCAGTATGCATGGTCACAGTGGCTGCAAACATAAACAAGCTGTGTACAGGTGGCACTCCGCTGTCACTGTCACTATAGCATTGTCACAATGACAGAGCACTGTAGAGCAGAGCCGTAGAGTAAAAATATTTTGTATTTTCAGGGGTAATCCACTTCATATTGAGAGAATAGTAGAATACACAAGGTTCAATTTCTAAATATTTCTCTTGTTAAGTCACTGGATTAGCCCATGTCAGCAAAACATTTGTTTACATTGGTAAATTAGCCTAGTCAGATCTGAACTTGTAGTAGTCGAATTACCGACCTGGGAGCCGCCATTGATTTTCTTAGTCACTCCGATATCATATTAAAATATCTTTCTCCTCCCCATGGCAAAATGTGTAGAATTGCATGAAATTAGTTATAAAACTGCAAAATATTCTCTCTGCCCCATGGCAAAATGTGTAGAATTGCATGAAATGAACTCCACATTTATTTTTACTGTCAAGAGTGGGACCACTAAAACGTTTTGCTCACAAAGTTGGGGTGGGTCCACGATAGAACACATCAATCAACCATTCCTTAGACATCGCAGAATTCTACTTCCAACACAAATAATGGTGAACTAAAATCATGTTGAGTCACTTGACATCATTTTTGTAGACATTCAATTGGATAATAAATGGAACGAATCCATTTCCCAAACAGAACATCTGTCATTGTTAGAGGTAATAGATACAATTGTGACTGGTGTTAACGGGAATCTGTAAAGTGTGTTGAGACTCATTGCAAAAATGCACTTTAAAAATTAAGTAATCGACTTCAAAAAAATCTATGGATTTGACATGAACTCTTACCGTCCAGGTGGCAGACTTGGCTGTGGAGGACTGCTGGAAGGAGACGTCGAAGGTGTGTGTCCCGGCGTAGTCTGTGTTGGAGGGGATAGCCGGGGAGGGGGACATGGCGTCGAAGGTGGAGCTGGGCTGGGCGTAGGGTGAAGGAGCTGACACGTTGTTCTGGACATGGTCGTTGTTGTAGGGACTGGTGGAGGTAGAGCCGCCATTTTGGATGTTCTGATCCATGCTGTTCAGCAGCCCCAGGTTGGTATACTGTGACTGGACAGACAGAGAGAACTTTAAATGACCAATTGTACACCAAGGTCCAATGGAGAAAAAAAATCCCACTTCCACGTTATCCCAAATCACGCCAAAATACACACAGAGGTTGGACAGGTTGGAACAGCCATGTTACGGTGGTCATGGAGCAGTTTTTAGGGGTTAAGGGCCTCAGAGCCTTGCTCAAGGGGCCAGGTTGTTGCCCTGTGATTAGAGAGAGGTGAGAAGATGGGGGGGGGAGGGGGGGTGGCGACACCAAACACAGGAATGTCTCCTAGAAATGACTCGCAACAGGAGAATGTTACAGCGTTTCAGTCTAGGGCTCACAGATCAGTCTGAAACTCAATTTCCACAGATTGCATATTTATTTTTAATTTTTTTTAAAAAATGAATGTTTGAAGACAGATTACCCAGATTACCCTTGGTTCATTGTCAGCTGGTTAAATGAAAATGGTGGATCTGATCAAAGTGACAGAGTGGCTGAGGTGCTGAACTAGCTATGAGGAGAGGTTTGATAAAACACTGCTATAAGGCATGAGAGGCCCAGGGCTGTGAGGGACCAGCAGAGTTGTGTTTATGTGTCAACATGTCGGGTAACAGGGGCTAACAATGGCCAAACTCCTGGCCTTGTGTAAGATATGGTGGTGAGAAGAGCCCTTTACATTAAAAATAAAAAAAACACGTTAAATTCGTATTTTCACATGTCGAGCTTAAATTTCACATGTATTAAAATGTAAAGTTCACATGTTAACACCACCTTGTCACCTCATGTGAATTTCAATTGCACATGTAAAATGTGTTAAAAACGTTCACGTGAAAATCCGGTATGTAGTTTCACATGTGAAAAATCTCACGGAATTGCAAGTTCACATGTAAAAAACTAAAATCACAGGTAAAAAAGAAATAAAATCAAATTTGCAATTTCATGTAAGAAACATTGATGAGATTTTGAATTTGACATGTGGTCGTGAAATAGGGTTGTTCTCCTCACATGTTAAAAGGTGTTAACATGTTGCAGTAGCAATGTGTCCCCATGTGGAATTGCTAATTCTGTAAAAAAGGTAACTTAGCCTGAAAATAATAATTAAAGTGTGTTAATAAAATAATGATGTCTTATTTTGGAGTTTTACCGCCTCTCGTCTTCATACTTGGTGACCGTTAGAAGAAGTGAAAAACACTGAGCAGTTAGCGCTCCATTAGTCTCCTCATTTATCCTGTTAAAATGACCACCGTCAGAGTTCATCCGTTAACAATCTTAAAATTACAGCTTCATTTGAGTAAATGATTCATTTCGGATGAATCATAGCAAATCGTGCACTAAACGTGATTAAAATGTTTTAAATTGTTAAAAAAAAAAAAAAAAAGTTGACATTGAAGTGTACAAGAAAGAAAGCACACGTGAAAATGTAGCGGACAACGGGGATAGTTGCGCACGGTCACGTGATGAGGTGACTTTTTTTGCCCTCGGCCAGACAATCCCGCCAGCTACAAAAGCATGACATTTATATCACATGAAAAATGTTGGGAAACCACATGTGAAACAGAAGTGTCTGTCTCTTTTTCCCCCACATGATAAACATGATTTGTTCACGGCATAAAAGTCATGTGAAACTACCCATAAGTAAAGCATTTCACTGTTAGCTTTTCTTTTTACGAAGCATGTGAGAAATAAAATGTGTGAAAACCAAGTGTCTGAGATATATATATATATATATTTTAACCTGAAATTTGTTTATGTGATTTTTTTTTTCACACGTGTTTGTAAAACATGTGTCTTTTGTTGTTGTGAGGGAGTCCTCCACTGAGGGAGAAATACCGGTTTTCTTTCTGCAGGTCAACAGTATCTGGAAGAAGCCAAGATTATAAACTTCAAGCGTGTTTACTGAATGTTCTTATTGTTTCTTATCAGTAATATGAGCAATATTTATGGACTCGTATGTCAGCTGAGACATACTGTATAGTCTACAAACCTTTTTCAGCTCGAGAACAAAAAATGAGAACCATCCTCCTGTGACCCCGATCCCATAGTTTAAGAAACACTGCTGTAGAAACACTGAAGTCGATGATGAAATTATTTTAAAAATAGTTCTGTTAAAAAAAGGTAAAAACCAACGTGTTTCGGCCCATAACCTTCATCAGGGGTTTTACCTTCCCTGTAAAAAGGTAATAAATAATGAATATTATATACTGTAGATTAGAAACATAGTGTCTCCATCAACATGTCCAATAAACAGAAAGTAACAAGAGTTCCTGGTTAATTAAGCATCGTTTGCATTCTGGTAGACCCTCCATGTCAACCGACTAACCCCCCCCGCACATTCTGGTAGACCCTCCATGTCACCCGACTAACCCCCCCGCACATTCTGGAAGACCCTCCATGTCACCCGACTAACCCCCCCGCACATTCTGGAAGACCCTCCATGTCACCCGACTAACCCCGCACATTCTGGAAGACCCTCCATGTCAACCGACTAACCCCCCCCCCCCCCCCGCACATTCTGGTAGACTCTCCATGTCAACCGACTAACCCCCGCACATTCTGGTAGACCCTCCATGTCAACCAACTAACCCCCGCACATTCTGGTAGACCCTCCATGTCAACCAACTAACCCCCCGCACATTCTGGTAGACCCTCCATGTCAACCGACTAACCCCCCGCACATTCTGGTAGACCCTCCATGTCAACCGACTAACCCCCCGCACATTCTGGTAGACCCTCCATGTCACCCGACTAACCCCCCCGCACATTCTGGTAGACCCTCCATGTCAACCGACTAACCCCCACATTCTGGTAGACCCTCCATGTCACATTCTGGTAGACCCTCCATGTCAACCGACTAACCCCCGCACATTCTGGTAGACCCTCCATGTCAACCAACTTCTGGTAACCCCCATGTCACCCGACTAACCCCCGCACATTCTGGTAGACCCTCCATGTCACCCGACTAACCCCCCCGCACATTCTGGTAGACCCTCCATGTCAACCGACTAACCCCCCCGCACATTCTGGTAGACCCTCCATGTCAACCAACTAACCCCCGCACATTCTGGTAGACCCTCCATGTCACCCGACTAACCCCCCCGCACATTCTGGTAGACCCTCCATGTCAACCGACCTGTTGTATTCAGCATTTCACTGTGAGGTCTACTACACCTGTTGTATTCAGCATTTCACTGTGAGGTCTACTACACCTGTTGTATTCAGCATTTCACTGTAAGGTCTACTACACCTGTTGTATTCAGCATTTCACTGTGAGGTCTACTACACCTGTTGTATTCAGCATTTCACTGTGAGGTCTACTACACCTGTTGTATTCAGCATTTCACTGTGAAGGTCTACTACACCTGTTGTATTCAGCATTTCACTGTGAGGTCTACTACACCTGTTGTATTCAGCATTTCACTGTGAGGTCTACTACACCTGTTGTATTCAGCATTTCACTGTGAGGTCTACTACACCTGTTGTATTCAGCATTTCACTGTGAGGTCTACTACACCTGTTGTATTCAGCATTTCACTGTGAGGTCTACTACACCTGTTGTATTCAGCATTTCACTGTGAGGTCTACTACACCTGTTGTATTCAGCATTTCACTGTAAGGTCTACTACACCTGTTGTATTTGACACGTGACAAAATCTGATTTGATCAGCCTCCTCAGATCAATGGCTCCTTCCCAGTAATTTAGTTGAACAAGTCACTGTACTGGAGAAACAGCTCCTCAGCTAGCTGAGGTGAGATTTCTCAACCTATTCTACAGTCGGCTTGTTGATCAGACTCAGATCTGTTTTCTTACCGGTATTTGAAGTCTATTATTATGGTTGTTAAATTTAGATTTATAGACTTTCCATACACAGTACAAGTAAACAGTTAACTGTAGCTACTACTGTATAAGAGAGCCAACATCTAGAGACTGAGGGGACAGGGTTCACACAGCCGGAGTAGCTTGACAATCAAAATGGCCACCTGTTGAGAGGAGGGAGAATGTTCCCTGGACCTCAGCCAGCTTCCTTCCTTTCCTCCCCATTCTGCTCCACGTCTCCCTCTCCCTCCCCCTTCTGCCTCCCCCCCTTCGATATACCCTCTCCCTCCTTGCCCCCGCCGTCCCAGTTCTATCCACTCTGCGCCACGTCTCCATCTCCCTCCCTCCCTCCTTTCCCCCCTTCTGTCTCCCCCTCCCTCCCTGCCTCTCCCCTTCCCTCTCCCCCTCTCCCTCCCTCCTCCCAGCTCTATCCACTTTGCGCCACGTCTCCCTCCCTCCTTGTCCCCCCCTTCTGTATCCCCCTCCCTGCCCCCCCTGCCTCCCTGCCCCCCCCCTCCCGCTCCCTGCCTCTCCCTCCCTCCCCCCCCCCTCCTCCCCCCCCCCCTCCCTCCCTCCCTCCCTCCTTTCCCCCCTTCTGTCTCCCCCCCCACTTCCCCCCCTCCCTGCCCCCCCCTCTCCCTCCTCCTCGCCCCCCCCCCCTCCCTCCTTTCCCCCCTTCTGTCTCTCCCCCTCCCCCTCTCCTTCCAGCTCTATCCACTCTGCTCCTCTCCCTCCCTCCTTCCAGCTCTATCCACTCTGCTCCTCCATTCCACTCCCTTTATAAACTGCACATTCCAGTCCGAGGTGTCTCTTTAGACACCCATTAATCTCTGCAGGACAGACAGGCAGTCAAGGGCCCCTTGTTTATTTCAGGCTGCACGGTCCCCTGTCCCACACAGCTGTCCAGCACACGCCCTCCCACTCACATCACCAGGTGCTGCTTGCTGTGTGCCAGGTGACACACACACACACACACACACACACACACACACACACACACACACACACACACACACACACACACACACACAGAGCACCTGAGGGAAGTCATCCCAGCCAACCTCAGCCTAACACAGAAACAGCACCTGAGGGAAGTCATCCCAGCCAACCTCAGCCTAACACAGAAACAGCACCTGAGGGAAGTCATCCCAGCCAACCTCAGCCTAACACAGAAACAGCACCAGGGGAGATCCTTTAGGATTTGGGCCTGTGTTCCACCAGTCCGCTCAACCACCTGGAAACAATGACACTGGGTCTCTGAAGAGCCTGTCTAGTGGAACAATGTCCCGGGTTAGACCGGGCAGGTGTCCGGAGACAAATGTATTGTGAAGGGAACACACACACACACACACACGCACAGGAAGATATCTCCGTACTGGAGAAAGCATACCCTCCATCCAACATACAGTAGGAGGTTATCTCACACCTGCACAGTGATACACTCTCCTTCACAGTGATACACTCTCCTTCACAGTGATACACACTCTTTCACAGTGATACACACTCCTTCACAGTGATACACACTCCTTCACAGTGATACACACACCTTCACAGTGATACACACACCTTCACAGTGATACACTCTCCTTCACAGTGATACACACTCCTTCACAGTGATACACACTCCTTCACAGTGATATACACTCCTTCACAGTGATACACACTCCTTCACAGTGATACACACTCCTTCACAGTGATATACACTCCTTCACAGTGATATACACTCCTTCACAGTGATACACACTCCTTCACAGTGATACATTGACCAAGGTCTATTGACCAAGGTCCAATTAGTGCACTATATAAAGGAATAAGGTGCCCATAGGACTGGCCAAAGTAGTAGACCATTTAGAGAATGGAGTGCCATTTGTGATTCATTCTGGGTGAAGGCAAGCCTGGTTAGGATCAGATCACTAGGCTAGATTAGCCTCATGCTAAAGGCTAGCCTGGTTAGGATCAGATCACTAGGCTAGATTAGCCTCAGGCTAAAGGCTAGCCTGGTTAGGATCAGATCACTTGGCTAGATTAGCCTCAGGCTAAAGGCTAGTCTGGTTAGGATCAGATCACTTGGCTAGATTAGCCTCATGCTAAAGGCTAGCCTGGTTAGGATCAGATTACTAGGCTAGATTAGCCTCAGGCTAAAGGCTAGCCTGGTTAGGATCAGATGGTCTAAGATAAGCTTATTATGCTAACGACATCAGCTAGGGACTCATTCATCTTGGGTAACCCGGAAACTAATCTTGCGTAATTGGTCGTATGCTTGATTAAGTTCTGGGTCGATACGTGTTAAGTGAAAAGATGGAATGAGGATCCAGGGTTCTCTTTGCAAGTCTATGGGCCAAATGTCCCCTCCCCGTCCGAAAGACACTAAACCCCTGAGAAACTGTGATCTGTCCGAACCACTGGAACTAATGCTGCTCATTATCTCACAGGACAGCTCTACGCTACCATTTATGTTAACATAGTCTGTCCACCAGAGATTAGGGACTAGTGTGTATCCTGGAACTTTGTGTGTGTGTGTGTGTGTGTAGGTGTGTGTGTGTGTAGGTGTGTGTGTAGGTGTGTGTGTGTGTGTGTGTGTGTGTCTGTGTGTGTAGGTGTGTGTGTGTGTGTGTGTGTGTGTGTGTGTGTGTAGTGTGTGTGTGTGTGTAGGTGTGTGTGTGTGTGTGTGTGTGTGTGTGTGTGTGTGTAGGTGTGTGTGTAGGTGTGTGTGTGTGTAGGTGTGTGTGTGTGTAGGTGTAGGTGTGTGTGTGTAGGTGTGTGTGACCAGACATCAACGCCACTCAGGTGGAGAGTTGACAGGAGGTGGATGAGATGCCATGATGAGATTCACTTCATACCAGGACTATGGCCTAAGAGGTTCAGCTTCATACCAGGACTATGGCCTAAGAGGTTCCACTTCATACCAGGACTATGGCCTAAGAGGTTCCACTTCCCACCAGGACTATGGCCTAAGAGGTTCCACTTCATACCAGGACTATGGCCTAAGAGGTTCAGCTTCATACCAGGACTATGGCCTAAGAGGTTCCACTTCATACCAGGACTATGGCCTAAGAGGTTCCACTTCCTACCAGGACTATGGGCTAAGAGGTTCCACTTCCTACCAGGACTATGGCTTAAGAGGTTCCACTTCATACCAGGACTATGGCCTAAGAGGTTCCACTTCATACCAGGACTATGGCCTAAGAGGTTCCACTTCATACCAGGACTATGGGCTAAGAGGTTCCACTTCCTACCAGGACTATGGGCTAAGAGGTTCCACTTCCTACCAGGACTATGGCCTAAGAAGTTCCACTTCATACCAGGACTATGGCCTAAGAGGTTCAGCTTCATACCAGGACTATGGCCTAAGAGGTTCCACTTCCTACCAGGACTATGGCCTAAGAGGTCCCACTTCCTACCATGACTATGGGCTAAGAGGTTCCACTTCCTACCAGGACTATGGGCTAAGAGGTTCCACTTCCTACCAGGACTATGGCCTAAGAGGTTCCACTTCATACCAGGACTATGGCCTAAGAGGTTCCACTTCATACCAGGACTATGGCCTAAGAGGTTCCACTTCCTACCAGGACTATGGCCTAAGAGGTTCCACTGGGAACACAATGCACGCCTCCTAGCCCTCTGAGGCCCAGCCCCTGGGGGCGGAGGTCAGGCAGAAACACAATGCACGCCTCCTAGCCCTCTGAGGCCCAGCCCCTGGGGGCGGAGGTCAGGCAGAAACACAATGCACGCCTCCTAGCCCTCTGAGGCCCAGCCCCTGGGGGCGGAGGTCAGGCAGAAACACAATGCACGCCTCTTAGCCATCTGAGGCCCAGCCCCTGGGGGCGGAGGTCAGGCAGAAACACAATGCACGCCTCTTAGCCCTCTGAGGCCCAGCCCCTGGGGGCGGAGGTCAGGCAGAAACACAATGCACGCCTCTTAGCCCTCTGAGGCCCAGCCCCTGGGGGCGGAGGTCAGGCAGAAACACAATGCACGCCTCTTAGCCCTCTGAGGCCCAGCCCCTGGGGGCGGAGGTCAGGCAGAAACACAATGCACGCCTCCTAGCCCTCTGAGGCCCAGCCCCTGGGGGCGGAGGTCAGGCAGAAACACAATGCACGCCTCCTAGCCATCTGAGGCCCAGCCCCTGGGGACGGAGGTCAGGCAGAAACAAAATGCACGCCTCCTAGCCCTCTGAGGCCCAGCCCCTGGGGGCGGAGGTCAGGCAGAAACACAATGCACGCACCCTAGCCCTCTGAGGCCCAGCCCCCCTGGGGCCCAGCGGGGAGGTCAGGCAGAAACACAATGCACGCCTCCTAGCCCTCTGAGGCCCAGCCCCTGGGGACGGAGGTCAGGCAGAAACACAATGCACGCCTCCTAGCCCTCTGAGGCCCAGCCCCTGGGGGCGGAGGTCAGGCAGAAACACAATGCACGCACGCCCTAGCCATCTGAGGCCCAGCCCCTGGGGACGGAGGTCAGGCAGAAACAAAATGCACGCCTCCTAGCCCTCTGAGGCCCAGCCCCTGGGGGCGGAGGTCAGGCAGAAACACAATGCACGCCTCTTAGCCATCTGAGGCCCAGCCCCTGGGGGCGGAGGTCAGGCAGAAACACAATGCACGCCTCTTAGCCCTCTGAGGCCCAGCCCCTGGGGGCGGAGGTCAGGCAGAAACACAATGCACGCCTCTTAGCCCTCTGAGGCCCAGCCCCTAGGGGAGGAGGTCAGGCAGAAACACAATGCACGCACCCTTTTATAGTCAACTCCTTTTGGCCATCAGTGCACTATATTACACCCTACATAGGAAATAAGAGTGACATTTGGGACGCAACCCCACTAAATCAAAAAAGGCCTTGATGTCCTCAACAGCTTTTAATAAAGCTGGTGAAAAAGTTGCTGCTCAAATGGAAAGCAGTCTGTTCTGTTCCAGGTCTCTTGAGTCTTTCTTTGTCTAAAAGGCAGGCAGATTCTGGAGTCAACATTTCAGAATCTAAGCACCGGTGGGAAAACTAGATAAATTCCAAATGGTACCCTATTCCCTATGTAGTGCACTACTTTAGACCCTATTCCCTATGTAGTGCACTACTTTAGACCCTATTCCCTATGTAGTGCACTACTTTAGACCGTATTCCCTATGTAGTGCACTACTTTAGACCCTATTCCCTATGTAGTGCACTACTTTAGACCTTATTCCCTATGTAGTGCACTACTTTAGACCATATTCCCCATGTAGTGCACTACTTTAGACCCTATTCCCTATGTAGTGCACTACTTTAGACCCTATTCCCTACATAGTGCACTACTTTAGACCCTATTCCCCATGTAGTGCACTACTTTAGACCCTATTCCCTATGTAGTGCACTACTTTAGACCCTATTCCCTATGTAGTGCACTACTTTAGACCTTATTCCCTATGTAGTGCACTACTTTAGACCCTATTCCCTATGTAGTGCACTACTTTAGACCCTATTCCCTATGTAGTGCACTACTTTAGAACCTATTCCCTATGTAGTGCACTACTTTAGACCCTATTCCCTATGTAGTGCACTACTTTAGACCCTATTCCCTATGTAGTGCACTACTTTAGACCTTAATCCCTATGTAGTGCACTACTTTAGACCTTATTCCCTATGTAGTGCACTACTTTAGACCCTATTCCCTATGTAGTGCACTACTTTAGACCCTATTCCCTATGTAGTGCACTACTTTTGACCGGGGCCCCATAGGGTTGTCTGAGAGCCCATAGTGCTGTGGTTAAAAGTAGTGGACGAGGCCAGAGTGCTTGCTACCCTATTGACCTTCAGAGTGATAGCCTGTCGATTCCACAGGAGGATTCCAAATGATGTGAGTATGCAGAGACACACATATCAGGGATTCCTCATATGCAAACAGCAGCAGCTCTCACTCAATAGGTCAGCATCATTACTGCTGGTATTCATAGTGAATGTTGTATCATGACTATTTGGTTTGGCACATACTAGACACCTACTGTAGGATCTTAGCTTGATCACCCGATTGGCCACCCTGTCGATGCAGGAAATGCTAATTTAAGACTTGATTTACCCTGACTTAAAATGTCAGACTTGATTTACCCTGACTAAAAAATGTCAGACTTAATTTACCCTGACTAAAAAATGTCAGACTTAATTTACCCTGACTAAAAAATGTCAGACTTGATTTACCCTGACTAAAAAATGTCAGACTTGATTTACCCTGACTAAAAAATGTCAGACTTGATTTACCCTGAATGTCAGACTTGATTTACCCTGACTAAAAAATGTCAGACTTGATTTACCCTGAATGTCAGACTTGATTTACCCTGACTAAAAAATGTCAGACTTGATTTACCCTGACTAAAAAATGTCAGACTTGATTTACCCTGACTAAAAAATGTCAGACTTGATTTACCCTGACTAAAAAATGTATCAACCCCTATAACAAATGTCCATGAATTATAATCCTCACAATAATTCCCATTTCCTGTTGCTGTAGGATTCTTTTCCTGCTGGGAGAATCTGGTCAAATTAAGATTTTACATCTATGTGTATGAGCATTGAAATTGTTTTGATTTGACAGTTTAAAAATAGTCTTATATTTAGTCCCACTCTCTCCATGAATCAGTTGCCATAGTTTTGGAACCATATGCATTTCTATGGGCTATTTAGGATAAATATTGGAACCAATCAGATTCATCTGAGATACAGTAGTCCCAATTCATTATTTTGACATGACCAAATATTAGGCTTACTTTAACTGGCAACATTTCCTCTCTGGTGAAAGTGATGCTGCTTATTCTATTGTTACTAACTCTTTACCACCAGGGGAAAGTTCAGAGACAGGGGAGGTCAATAAATCGGACCCCTACTCCTTGCAATAGCTTATAGCTATTACTATACAAGGCAGCATGAGGCAATTGATCACCTCAGAACTTTAAAACTGCCAATAAATGACAGGAACCAGAGGAGACCGTTGCCCCAGGGAGGAATAGAAGAGGACCTGGTCCTTAGACCTGGCCCGAGGGGAGAATACATTCCAGCCTCTCCTCTGACCTGCACTGTGGTCCCTGGGTCAGTCTGAAGGGTGTGGGTGGTCCCCGGGTCAGTCTGAAGGGTGTGGGTGGTCCCTGGGTCAGTCTGAAGGGTGGAGGTGGTCCCTGGGTCCGTCTGAAGGGTGGATGTGGTCCCTGGGTCCGTCTGAAGGGTGGATGTGGTCCCTGGGTCAGTTTGAAGGGTGGAGGTGGTCCCTGGGTCAGTCTGGAGGGTGGAGGTGGTCCCTGGGTCAGTCTGAAGGGTGGAGTTGGTCCCTGGGTCAGTCTGAAGGGTGGAGGTGGTCCCTAGGTCAGTCTGAAGGGTGGAGGTGGTCCCTGGGTCAGTCTGAAGGGTGAAGGTGGTCCCTGGGTCAGTCTGAAGGGTGGAGGTGGTCCCTGGGTCAGTCTGAAGGGTGGATGTGGTCCCTGGGTCCCCTGGGTCAGTCTGAAGGGTGGGGTGGTCCCCGGGTCAGTCTGAAGGGTGGGGTGGTCCCTGGGTCAGTCTGAAGGGTGGAGGTGGTCCCTGGGTCCGTCTGAAGGGTGGATGTGTCCCTGGGTCCGTCTGAAGGGTGGATGTGGTCCCTGGGTCAGTTTGAAGGGTGGAGGTGGTCCCTGGGTCAGTCTGGAGGGTGGAGGTGGTCCCTGGGTCAGTCTGAAGGGTGGAGTTGGTCCCTGGGTCAGTCTGAAGGGTGGAGGTGGTCCCTAGGTCAGTCTGAAGGGTGGAGGTGGTCCCTGGGTCAGTCTGAAGGGTGAAGGTGTTCCCTGGGTCAGTCTGAAGGGTGGATGTGGTCCCTGGGTCAGTTTGAAAGGTGGAGGTGGTCCCTGGGTCAGTCTGAAGGGTGTGGGTGGTCCCTGGGTCAGTCTGAAAGGTGGAGGTGGTCCCTAGGTCCGTCTGAAGGTTGGTGGTGGTTCCTGGGTCAGTCTGAAGGGTGGAGGTGGTCCCTGGGTCAGTCTGAAGGGTGGAGGTGGTCCCTGGGTCAGTCTGAAGGGTGGAGGTGGTCCCTGGGTCAGTCTGAAGGGTGGAGGTGGTCCCTGGGTCAGTCTGAAGGGTGAAGGTGGTCTCTGGGTCAGTCTAAAGGGTGGAGGTGGTCCCTGGGGTGAGGGGTGTGTGGTGTCTAGGGTGGGGGCATTAACAGCTCTAGCAGGGTGGACTGGAGGCCTGGTTTGGATGATGTACAGTGCTGCTTGGAAGTATGGG
The DNA here is from genome assembly GCF_034236695.1 of Oncorhynchus nerka. NCBI lineage: Eukaryota > Metazoa > Chordata > Actinopteri > Salmoniformes > Salmonidae > Oncorhynchus > Oncorhynchus nerka. The sequence continues at coordinate 2,864,152 of NC_088420.1, forward strand.
AATCTTTACCATGAAAACTTCATTTAAATCAGAACCAGTCTTTTGGATCTGACATAACAGGTTTATACTTACCAATACCATACGTTGGTGTAGAGGAAATCATGCGTGTATTGGAAAAACAACATTATAAAATGAATAAGTGCAAAAATAAGTGAATCCCAAGTTGCATTGGTTAAATCAAGTAGGTAAGTCAAATCAGGTGGGTCAATAACTGAGTACCAAATGAACCAATCAAAAGGAGAGATGGTTAGGAAAGAGTTTGGGCAGGATTGATAAGAGAGATAAGAAACCTGGGTCAGTTTGGTGTTTAACCATCCAGGCGAATGGAAAGCACACCATACCGAGAGGAAAGGACATCTCAGAGGACATCAGTTTGGGGAAGGATAGAAAATAATTTCAAAAAGATTTCAGCTCCATCAGTCCACTGTGAGGATATAGCATTTACAAACGGAGAGCCTTTAACATGACAGCAACTCGACCTAGAAGTGGACGTCCTTCCAAAGTATCACCAAGAGCCACAAGAACAATAATACATCAGGGTAAAAGCCAACCCAAACATCTAGAGACCTCCCAGACCTGTCTTGCTGCATCTTGGGTAACTGTGCTTCAACAATAAGAAGAACGCTGAATCAAAAATGCCGTTCATGGGAGGGTTGCTAGGAGGAAGCCTCGGCTGTCAAAAAAGAACCAAACTGCCCGTCTTAACTGTCTCGGAGACCACCTAGACAAACCTAAAAAAAATGTTTCTGGAAGTCCATTCTATGGACCGATGAGGCTAAAATGGACCTTTTTGGTCAATCAACACCGCCAAGTTTGACGAAAACCCAGCACTGCCTACCACCAAAAGAACCTACCACCAAAAGAACCTACCACCAAAAGAACCTACCACCAAAAGAACCTACCACCAAAAGAACCTACCACCAAAACCTACCACCAAAGAACCTTATCCCAACATTCCAGCATGGTGGTGGGAATGTCAAGATCTGGGGGCTGCTTTTCCTCCTCTGGACCTGAATGACTCTACATCATCAAGGGAACCACGAATTCTTAGGTACACCAGGAGATTCTGGAACAGAACGTCAAGCCATCAGTCAAGGAGCTAAAGCTGGGCCAAAAATGTATCGTTCAACAAGACAACGAGCCAAAGAGCATTCAATCAAATCTACCAAAGAATGGCTCAGGAGAAAGAAGATTTGTGTTTTGGATTGGCCAAAGTCCTGCACCTAAATCCAATCGAGACGCTGTGGCAGGACCTGAAGCGGGAATTTCATGCCAGACACCCCTCAAACCTCACTACAATTGGCTAAGTTCTGCAAGGAGGAGTGGTCAGAAACAGATGTCAAAGACTGATTACTGGCTATAGGAGACGTTTGCTCCAAGTTGTCACTGCTAATGGAGGTGCTACAAGCTATTGACTAAAGGAGCTCAGACATTTTTGCACACATCAAATCTGAGTTTCTGTTAAATAAACCACATTTGTTAAATAAACAATACAAATATATATATATATTTTTTTTAATGTCATTTACTTGGAATGTCTTTATTACAAATTGGGGTTTAGATAAGGATTTTTATTTTAATATTTTCTAGCAACAATAATGACCAGACCTGTAGGGTTCACAACCTTTCAAGCAGTCCTGTATACCTGCTGGGGTGGGCAGAGCAGGTGATTGTATCTACAACAACACACCATTAAAGCAATTACGAGCGGGGACTAAAACAGCAGAGCCTGGCCCGCCCCATTCCTGATGTCCCTGGAGGCTCCCTGGAAAGATAAGAGGGAGGAACCTGATACTTTACCCAGAGTCTGCATCCTAAATGACAGAATTAGTGCACTATGTAGGTAACAGGGGGATCTTTGGGACACAGACAGAAGGGATATAGGTGGACAGAGAGAACTCCGCTCAGTAAACTTAAAAGAGTTGGCCTGCCACACCTGCAATCTGCCCCTTTACAAATCTGAGAAGCCATCAGTGATCCTTACGGAGACGTTTGATACCAACTCCTTTTTATTTATGACTTCACAAGAAAAGTCCCCTACTTATCACCTGTTTAAGAACAGAATATGCACAACGGTTCAACCGTCAAATACATAAAAACACTCAAATCTCTTTACAAAAAAACTAAACATTTGACCCCCCCCCTCCCATTCCAACTATCTTTTCAGAAGAAATCTGTGACTGTGAGAGCATTACAAACCAAACCTGTGGACCGTTGGGTTATCTGTCCCCCAGACTAAAACCCACAGGAAGGGGGTTCAGAGGTCTTGGGTAAATCCTCTATCTACGGCCATCCACCGTGTGTGTTGACACCAGTCCTATACCAGCAGAGTAGAGCCGTCAGGTATTAGGTAGACTGACACCCTGAGCGCTAAGAATGGTGGGTTTTTAGATGAACAACCAGACAGGGCTGTTTAGCTCTAACAGCCATCCTAGAAGGGGTGGAGAGTAGCAGATTGACACCAGGAGACTGTAGTCTTAACATATAACATAATGGGACAAATAAAATAGGATTATTTCTATGTTTAATCACATTAACACAGTTCAGAAGTGTTAATCTACCCCCACCCCTCCCAAAAAAAGCATATTACAAAAATATCAGGATAACAATAGTCATAAAAATATGAGAAACTATGAATTCCAGAAATATAAAAAAATAAAAATAAAAAATATCAAATCAAATTTATTTATAAAGCCCTTCGTACATCAGCTGATGTCTCAAAGTGCTGTGAAACCCGGCCTAAAACCCCCAAACAGCAAGCAGCGCAGGTGTAGAAGCACGGCCACTACAGAAATAACTTTACTTGTTTAAAGTAAAGTGATATTTGACACAAATAATCCAGAGAAAGAACAGGATCATAAATAAACAAAAAGCCTGAATACTGAATATAATCACAGTGACTTAGTTGCCGTCACCATTATCTGTTGTTGTCAACAGGAACAGAACTTTCTACTGTGTCACTTCTGTCTCGAAATCAATAATCTTTGACGCATTTCCAGATGGTCATTTTAGACGAGACCCTTATTTCACGCCCTATGTCTCGCCTGTAATTCAAACCCGCCAAAACAGCTTTAAAAATCACACATTTCTGTTTCCCATCAATTATATTTGGCTCCATTTTGGATAACCCCAAATAAGTTTACAATGCATCTATCTAGCTTCATAATGTCACAAACATCTGACATTCTTTACCTGATTTCATTCAACCACCTTGAACTATGGCACATTATTTCAGGCTATATTGTTTCCATGTAAAATGTACATTTTTCTGTTCCTTATACAACGTGAAAAGAGCACTGCTCTGCAAGGCTCATCAAATCACAACCCATGTCTCCAGATCCACCCATCAACCACCATTTTATCTTCTGTCTGGAAATGGAATCACAGGAATAATCTTTATCAAAGCCACAACTAGGCTTATACACAATACCAATTCACACAAAGTTACAGGATCATTTGGGAAGATAAATCAGACATGATATCTATTTGGATTCTGTTCTGTGTTTTTACAATTCAGCAGATAATCAAAATCAGTGTAAAATCCCAGAAAAGCAATACTATCCATGACATAATTACTGAACATTCACAGTCTTGTCAGATGAAGGTGAAAACACTGATGTAACTAGAACTATTGGAACTAGAACTATTATAACTAGAACTATTGGAACTAGAACTATTATAATTAGAACTATTGGAACTAGAACTATTATAACTAGAACTATTGGAACTAGAACTATTATAATTAGAACTATTGGAACTAGAACTATTATAATTAGAACTATTGGAACTATAACTATTGAAACTATAACTATTATAATTATAACTATTGGAACTAGAACTATTATAATTAGAACTATTGGAACTAGAACTATTATAATTAGAACTATTGGAACTAGAACTATTATAATTAGAACTATTGGAACTAGAACTATTATAATTAGAACTATTGGAACTAGAATGATTATAATTAGAACTATTGGAACTAGAACTAATGGAAATAGAACTATTATAATTAGAACTAATGGACCTAGAACTATTGGAACTAGAACTATTATAATTAGAACTATTGGAACTAGAACTATTATAATTAGAACTATTGGAACTAGAATGATTATAATTAGAACTATTGGAACTAGAACTAATGGAAATAGAACTATTATAATTAGAACTAATGGACCTAGAACCATTGGAACTAGAACTATTATAATTAGAACAGGACAGGGTAGCGGAGCAGAGCAGCCATTTCATATAGCACCTTTTCCTCTATTCAACAAACACTCCAGGTGTTTACATTCCCCTGCACACACAACGCCACTAAATCGAAACGCAAACAAAGAGGAATCTGTCGCCAAAACATCTTTCTCTGTTTGCTTGTGAGGGCCACAGACAGATTTAAAACGTATGGTTTTTAACTACTAAAACATGTTCCTTTGTTAAATGAAGCTCTATAGCGCCACTGAGCCCTATTCCGCCAATAACCTCAGAGCCCAAAAAATATCAAACTGATTTCATGGGGTGGAATATAAAATATTAAAGTGGCAGTAACAGTCCTATTAGGTATTTCAGTTTGAGGCCTGACATCAAATATTCCATCTGTCCCACAACCATCAAAGCTCCATGGAGCCAAGGGGATGTTAGCGGTCCCTGATGCCCCAGTAGGAGCCTCCTCCCTGGGCCTTACCTCGCTGTACGACGTGGGCGTCCCCGTCTCCAGATACAACATGTTGGCGCTGAGGTTGAGCAGTGCTGCTGCTGTGTGCTCCACTGACTCCAGGATGAACCTCTGGTCCCTGTCTCAGTCTGAATGAACGAGTGGCTATGAGGACTATGGATGACAACAGGACAGGACAAGCAGCAAGTCTCTATAGGAATCTATGGGAGGGAGATATATACCAGGGGGTGGGGGTGGGGGGGTAGGGAGGAGGAGGGATCTGAGGAGGTACCTGTCCAATACCTGGGGTGGTAAGTCCACACCCATCTCCCGGAGAAGCTCTCTGGTTCTCCTTGTGTCTCTCCCTAAAGACGCTCTGCAGCGATACACATTGTCAAACACATACAGTTCACTCAGTAGATTCCCTTCTTCTATCGTCAACATCAACACAACCAGTAGAGTTTTAATACAAACTGCTTTCGGACAACGCACTGCTCTGTTCTACAGGACAATATATCAACAACAATATTAGCTTTGAATATCCACATGGAGTATTACATTCTAATGTCCTTAAAGGCTCTGAATGCTGAACTGACCTGCTGTTGGAAACCTGGAAGTGTAGCCTGTAGAGGCTAAACAACATGTCTGATGTATTGGATGTTAGCTGGAAGTGTAGCCTGTAGAGGCTAAACAACATGTCTGATGTATTGGATGTTAGCTGGAAGTGTAGCCTGTAGAGGCTAAACAACATGTCTGATGTATTGGATGTTAGCTGGAAGTGTAGCCTGTAGAGGCTAAACAACATGTCTGATGTATTGGCTGGAAGTGTAGCCTATAGAGGCTAAACAACATGTCTGATGTATTGGATGTTAGCTGGAAGTGTAGCCTGTAGAGGCTAAACAACATGTCTGATGTATTGGCTGGAAGTGTAGCCTATAGAGGCTAAACAACATGTCTGATGTATTGGCTGGAAGTGTAGCCTATAGAGGCTAAACAACATGTCTGATGTATTGGATGTTAGCTGGAAGTGTAGCCTGTAGAGGCTAAACAACATGTCTGATGTATTGGCTGGAAGTGTAGCCTGTAGAGGCTAAACAACATGTCTGATGTATTGGATGTTAGCTGGAAGTGTAGCCTATAGAGGCTAAACAACATGTCTGATGTATTGGCTGGAAGTGTAGCCTGTAGAGGCTAAACAACATGTCTGATGTATTGGCTGGAAGTGTAGCCTGTAGAGGCTAAACAACATGTCTGATGTATTGGATGTTAGCTGGAAGTGTAGCCTATAGAGGCTAAACAACATGTCTGATGTATTGGATGGAAGTGTAGCCTATAGAGGCTAAACAACATGTCTGATGTATTGGCTGGAAGTGTAGCCTGTAGAGGCTAAACAACATGTCTGATGTATTGGATGTTACCTGGAAGTGTAGCCTATAGAGGCTAAACAACATGTCTGATGTATTGGCTGGAAGTGTAGCCTATAGAGGCTAAACAACATGTCTGATGTATTGGCTGGAAGTGTAGCCTGTAGAGGCTAAACAACATGTCTGATGTATTGGCTGGAAGTGTAGCCTGTAGAGGCTAAACAACATGTCTGATGTATTGGATGTTAGCTGGAAGTGTAGCCTATAGAGGCTAAACAACATGTCTGATGTATTGGATGGAAGTGTAGCCTATAGAGGCTAAACAACATGTCTGATGTATTGGCTGGAAGTGTAGCCTGTAGAGGCTAAACAACATGTCTGATGTATTGGATGTTACCTGGAAGTGTAGCCTATAGAGGCTAAACAACATGTCTGATGTATTGGCTGGAAGTGTAGCCTGTAGAGGCTAAACAACATGTCTGATGTATTGGATGTTAGCTGGAAGTGTAGCCTATAGAGGCTAAACAACATGTCTGATGTATTGGATGTTAGCTGGAAGTGTAGCCTGTAGAGGCTAAACAACATGTCTGATGTATTGGCTGGAAGTGTAGCCTATAGAGGCTAAACAACATGTCTGATGTATTGGATGGAAGTGTAGCCTGTAGAGGCTAAACAACATGTCTGATGTATTGGCTGGAAGTGTAGCCTATAGAGGCTAAACAACATGTCTGATGTATTGGCTGGAAGTTTAGCCTATAGAGGCTAAACAACATGTCTGATGTATTGGATGTTAGCTGGAAGTGTAGCCTGTAGAGGCTAAACAACATGTCTGATGTATTGGATGTTAGCTGGAAGTGTAGCCTGTAGAGGCTAAACAACATGTCTGATGTATTGGCTGGAAGTGTAGCCTATAGAGGCTAAACAACATGTCTGATGTATTGGCTGGAAGTGTAGCCTGTAGAGGCTAAACAACATGTCTGATGTATTGGATGTTAGCTGGAAGTGTAGCCTATAGAGGCTAAACAACATGTCTGATGTATTGGATGGAAGTGTAGCCTATAGAGGCTAAACAACATGTCTGATGTATTGGCTGGAAGTGTAGCCTATAGAGGCTAAACAACATGTCTGATGTATTGGCTGGAAGTGTAGCCTGTAGAGGCTAAACAACATGTCTGATGTATTGGATGTTAGCTGGAAGTGTAGCCTATAGAGGCTAAACAACATGTCTGATGTATTGGATGTTAGCTGGAAGTGTAGCCTATAGAGGCTAAACAACATGTCTGATGTATTGGATGTTAGCTGGAAGTGTAGCCTATAGAGGCTAAACAACATGTCTGATGTATTGGATGTTAGCTGGAAGTGTAGCCTGTAGAGGCTAAACAACATGTCTGATGTATTGGCTGGAAGTGTAGCCTGTAGAGGCTAAACAACATGTCTGATGTATTGGATGTTAGCTGGAAGTGTAGCCTATAGAGGCTAAACAACATGTCTGATGTATTGGCTGGAAGTGTAGCCTGTAGAGGCTAAACAACATGTCTGATGTATTGGCTGGAAGTGTAGCCTGTAGAGGCTAAACAACATGTCTGATGTATTGGCTGGAAGTGTAGCCTATAGAGGCTAAACAACATGTCTGATGTATTGGCTGGAAGTGTAGCCTGTAGAGGCTAAACAACATGTCTGATGTATTGGATGTTAGCTGGAAGTGTAGCCTATAGAGGCTAAACAACATGTCTGATGTATTGGATGGAAGTGTAGCCTATAGAGGCTAAACAACATGTCTGATGTATTGGCTGGAAGTGTAGCCTATAGAGGCTAAACAACATGTCTGATGTATTGGCTGGAAGTGTAGCCTGTAGAGGCTAAACAACATGTCTGATGTATTGGATGTTAGCTGGAAGTGTAGCCTATAGAGGCTAAACAACATGTCTGATGTATTGGATGTTAGCTGGAAGTGTAGCCTATAGAGGCTAAACAACATGTCTGATGTATTGGATGTTAGCTGGAAGTGTAGCCTATAGAGGCTAAACAACATGTCTGATGTATTGGATGTTAGCTGGAAGTGTAGCCTGTAGAGGCTAAACAACATGTCTGATGTATTGGCTGGAAGTGTAGCCTGTAGAGGCTAAACAACATGTCTGATGTATTGGATGTTAGCTGGAAGTGTAGCCTATAGAGGCTAAACAACATGTCTGATGTATTGGCTGGAAGTGTAGCCTGTAGAGGCTAAACAACATGTCTGATGTATTGGCTGGAAGTGTAGCCTGTAGAGGCTAAACAACAACCAATAATATAAAACCAAGAAATTAATAGCACATTGAATAAGCTAAATACACCGAAATGCTATATTATAACATTATCCACTACATTACTGTCTGTCTTATTACATGACCCCCATGAAGAGATACCACTACATTACTGTCTGTCTTATTACATGACCCCATGAAGAGATACCACTACATTACTGTCTGTCTTATTACATGACCCCATGAAGAGATACCACTACATTACTGTCTGTCTTATTACATGACCCCATGAAGAGATACCACTACATTACTGTCTGTCTTATTACATGACCCCATGAAGAGATACCACTACATTACTGTCTGTCTTATTACATGACCCCTTGTCTTAGCTCCCTCTATGTAGTGTTGTCTTAGGTCTCTGTCTAGTGTTGTCTTAGGTCTCTCTATGTAGTGTTGTCTTAGCTCCCTCTATGTAGTGTTGTCTTAGCTTCCTCTATGTAGTGTTGTCTTAGGTCTCTCTATGTAGTGTTGTCTTAGCTCCCTCTATGTAGTGTTGTCTTAGGTCTCTCTATGCAGTGTTGTCTTAGCTTCCTCTATGTAGTGTTGTCTTAGCTCCCTCTATGTAGTGTTGTCTTAGCTCCCTCTATGTAGTGTTGTCTTAGGTCTCTCTATGTAGTGTTGTCTTAGGTCTCTCTATGTAGTGTTGTCTTAGCTTCCTCTATGTAATGTTGTCTTAGGTCTCTCTATGTAGTGTTGTCTTAGCTCCCTCTATGTAGTGTTGTCTTAGCTCCCTCTATGTAGTGTTGTCTTAGGTCTCTCTTTATGTAGTGTTGTCTTAGGTCTCTCTTTATGTAGTGTTGTCTTAGGTCTCTCTTTATGTAATGTTGTCTTAGGTCTCTCTTTATGTAGTGTTGTCTTAGGTCTCTCTTTATGTAGTGTTGTCTTAGGTCTCTCTTTATGTAATGTTGTCTTAGGTCTATATGTAGTGTTGTCTTAGGTCTCTATGTAGTGTTGTCTTAGCTCCCTCTATGTAGTGTTGTCTTAGGTCTCTCTTTATGTAATTTTGTCTTAGGTCTCTCTTTATGTAGTGTTGTCTTAGGTCTCTCTTTATGTAATGTTGTCTTAGGTCTCTATGTAGTGTTGTCTTAGGTCTCTATGTAGTGTTGTCTTAGGTCTCTATGTAGTGTTGTCTTAGGTCTCTCTTTATGTAATGTTGTCTTAGGTCTCTCTTTATGTAGTGTTGTCTTAGGTCTCTATGTAGTGTTGTCTTAGGTCTCTCTTTATGTAATGTTGTCTTAGGTCTCTATGTAGTGTTGTCTTAGGTCCCTCTTTATGTAGTGTTGTCTTAGGTCCCTCTTTATGTAGTGTTGTCTTAGGTCCCTCTTTATGTAATGTTGTCTTAGGTCTCTCTTTATGTAATGTTGTCTTAGGTCTCTCTTTATGTAATGTTGTCTTAGGTCTCTCTTTATGTAATGTTGTCTTAGGTCTCTCTTTATGTAATGTTGTCTTAGCTCCCTCTATGTAGTGTTGTCTTAGCTCCCTCTATGTAGTGTTGTCTTAGCTCCCTCTATGTAGTGTTGTCTTAGGTCTCTCTATGTAGTGTTGTCTTAGGTCCCTCTATGTAGTGTTGTCTTAGGTCTCTCTATGTAGTGTTGTCTTAGGTCCCTCTATGTAGTGTTGTCTTAGCTCCCTCTATGTAGTGTTGTCTTAGCTCCCTCTATGTAGTGTTGTCTTAGCTCCCTCTATGTAGTGTTGTCTTAGGTCTCTCTATGTAGTGTTGTCTTAGGTCTCTATGTAGTGTTGTCTTAGGTCTCTCTATGTAGTGTTGTCTTAGGTCTCTATGTAGTGTTGTCTTAGGTCTCTCTATGTAGTGTTGTCTTAGCTCCCTCTATGTAGTGTTGTCTTAGGTCTCTATGTAGTGTTGTCTTAGGTCTCTCTATGTAGTGTTGTCTTAGGTCTCTCTATGTAGTGTTGTCTTAGGTCTCTATGTAGTGTTGTCTTAGGTCTCTCTATGTAGTGTTGTCTTAGGTCTCTCTATGTAGTGTTGTCTTAGGTCCCTCTTTATGTAGTGTTGTCTTAGGTCTCTCTATGTAGTGTTGTCTTAGGTCTCTATGTAGTGTTGTCTTAGGTCTCTCTATGTAGTGTTGTCTTAGGTCTCTCTATGTAGTGTTGTCTTAGGTCTCTATGTAGTGTTGTCTTAGGTCTCTATGTAGTGTTGTCTTAGGTCTCTCTATGTAGTGTTGTCTTAGGTCTCTCTATGTAGTGTTGTCTTAGGTCCCTCTTTATGTAGTGTTGTCTTAGGTCTCTCTATGTAGTGTTGTCTTAGCTCCCTCTCTATGTAGTGTTGTCTTAGCTCTCTCTATGTAATGTTGTCTTAGGTCCCTCTTTATGTAGTGTTGTCTTAGGTCCCTCTTTATGTAATGTTGTCTTAGGTCTCTCTATGTAATGTTGTCTTAGGTCCCTCTTTATGTAATGTTGTCTTAGGTCTCTCTATGTAGTGTTGTCTTAGGTCTCTCTCTCTCTGTCTAGTGTTGTCTTAGGTCTCTCTGTCTAGTGTTGTCTTAGGTCTCTCTATGTAGTGTTGTCTTAGGTCTCTCTATGTAGTGTTGTCTTAGGTCTCCCTCTATGTAGTGTTGTGTGTTTTGTCCTATATTTTTATTTAATTCAACTTTTTTATCCCAGGAGGCCTTTTGGTAGGCCGTCATTGTAAACAAGAATTTTAACTGACTTGCCTAGTTAAATAAAATATTTAATAAATCAAATTAAAATGATTAGTACCTTTCATAGCTTTTGACAGAGGCAAAATCTTTTTTTTTTTTTTACCATTACGCTCATTATGTAATCAGATCTGTAGTTAGCTACATGTTAACATTATCAAGCGCTAGGCTACATTGCAGACAGCACTGCAACCTGAGTGTCTGGATGTTTTATAAGAGAGGTGGTTGATGACAGTGCAGGGTAAGTGGGGTGGAGGGTAAATTCTATTCCTGCAGGAGAAGAAGGGGAAACTCTGGCCCGAAGTTAAACTCTTTCAAAGCTGTCACTTTACGGAGCAGAACCCTTACTACTCTGTGCCCTTGAGTCATCTATCGCTGATTGTCTACAATCAGTAGCGACACCCAAGCCTGCCCAGACCCCATGTCCAGGGGCCACAGACCTACCAGGACCCCCTGACCACTACACAGCCAATCCTGCCCAGACCCCATGTCCAGGGGCCACAGACCTACCAGGACTCCCTGACCACTACACACCCAAGCCTGCCCAGGCCCCATGTCCAGGGGCCACAGACCTACCAGGACCCCCCTGACCACTACACACCCAGCCTGCCCAGACCCCATGTCCAGGGGCCACAGACCTACCAGGACCCCCTGATGACTACACACCCAGCCTGCCCAGACCCCATGTCCAGGGGCCACAGACCTACCAGGACCCCCCTGACCACTACACACCCAGCCTGCCCAGACCCCATGTCCAGGGGCCACAGACCTACCAGGACCCCCCTGACCACTACACACCCAGCCTACCCAGACCCCATGTCCAGGGGCCACAGACCTACCAGGACCCCCCTGACCACTACACACCCAGCCTACCCAGACCCCATGTCCAGGGGCCACAGACCTACCAGGACCCCCCTGACCACTACACACCCAGCCTGCCCAGACCCCATGTCCAGGGGCCACAGACCTACCAGGACCCCCTGATGACTACACACCAAGCCTACCCAGACCCCATGTCCAGGAGCCACAGGCCACTACACACCCAGTCAGGGATGGAAATGAAGATAGGCTATCACTTCTCAGACTGGGTTACGACAAACTACTCCGCCGGTGAGTGAAACGTAGACTGTTACGATATTGCATGGCACAGATATGTGACCCGAGCCAATAGAATGTCTAGTAGATATAGCCCAGCTGGCCAATCCCCAGGCTCCTTGGGCTGCAGACTTTACAAGTCAGCCCTGCACTGGCTGTAGAGCAGAGAGACACGTTAAACCAAAATGGCCTCCATTCTGATGTTATGGCCTTCCTCTCACCTGCCACACTACGGTGACCTCATCTCGTTCAAGCCCTGACCTCTTTTGAAGCTAGTAATTAGTTGAGCTAGCTAAACCAACTTGAATTATGTTAAGAAAACATTGGAAAAATGTTGAAGAGAGGTTAGGGAACTCTATGGTTGTGGTTCTGAATACCTCGGTGTAGCGATCATTCCTTTGACGATAAACGCGAATCCGACCATCACCCCTGGTGAGACAAAATTGCGACTCGTCAGTGAAGAGCACTTTTTGCCAGTCCTGTCTGGTCCAGCGACGGTGGATTTGTGCCCATAGGCGACATTGTTGCCAGTGATGTCTGGTGAGGACCTGCCTTTACAAGAGCCCTACAAGCTCTCAGTCCAGCCTCTCTCAGCCTATTGCGGACAGTCTGAGCACTGATGGAGGGATTGTGTGTTCCTGGTGTAACTCGGGCAGTTGTTGTTGCCATCCTGTACATCTGTCCCGCAGGTGTGATGTTCGGATGTACTGATCCTGTGCAGGTGTTGTTACACATGGTCTGCCACTGCGAGGACGATCAGCTGTCCGTCCTGTCTCCCTGTAGCGCTGTCTTAGGCGTCTCACAGTACGGACATTGCAATTTATTGCCCTGGTCACATCTGCAGTCCTCATGCCTCCTTGCAGCATGCCTAAGGCACGTTCACACAGATGAGCAGGGATCCTGGGCATCTTTCTTTTGGTGTTTTTCAGAGTCAGTAGAAAGGCCTCTTTAGTGTCCTAAGTTTTTATAACTGTGACCATAATTGCCTACCGTCTGTAAACTGTTAGTGTCTTAATGACCGTTCCACAGGTGCATGTTCATTAGTTGTTTATGGTTCATTGAACAAGCAGGGAAACAGTGTTTAAACCCTTTACAATGAAGATCTGTGAAGTTATTTGGATTTTTATTAATTATCTTTGAAAGACAGGGTCCTGAAAAAGGGACGCTTCTTTTTTGACACACCTACTCATTCCAAGGTTTTTCTTTATTTTTACTATTTGCCAAAACAGTTGTGTTGTGACAAGGTAGGGGTGGTATACAGAAGACAGAAGACAGCCCTATTTGGTAAAACCCCAAGTCCATATCATGGCAAGAACAGCTCAAATAATCAAAGAGAAATTAAACAAAATCAAATAGAAAATAACAACCAAATCAGTGAAAAGTTCCCAAACAAACATCTATAGTCCAAAGATAATAATGTTGACTGAATGAAATATCCCTCAGCTCCCATCAACTGGAATGGCTCCTGTCCAGCATAGTGCCATCAACTGGAATGGCTCCTGTCCAGCATAGTGCCATCAACTGGAATGGCTCCTGTCCAGCATAGTGCCATCAACTGGAATGGCTCCTGTCCAGCATAGTGCCATCAACTGGATTGGCTCCTGTCCAGCATAGTGCCATCAACTGGAATGGCTCCTGTCCAGCATAGTGCCATCAACTGGAATGGCTCCTGTCCAGCATAGTGCCATCAACTGGATTGGCTCCTGTCCAGCATAGTGCCATCAACTGGAATGGCTCCTGTCCAGCATAGTGCCATCAACTGGATTGGCTCCTGTCCAGCATAGTGCCATCAACTGGAATGGCTCCTGTCCAGCATAGTGCCATCAACTGGAATGGCTCCTGTCCAGCATAGTGCCATCAACTGGAATGGCTCCTGTCCAGCATAGTGCCATCAACTGGAATGGCTCCTGTCCAGCATAGTGCCTGACTGTCTTTGCATCATACAAATTTGAAAGTTGTTCCATTTCTCCAGCCCCCCCCCCAGACCAAGTTGTGGTCTGTTGTTTTGTTCTTGTTCAAAATGAAAGAGAGAGGGACTTTAAGCCAAAAGGTAACTTTTACACACACACACACACACACACACACACACACACACACACACACACACGAGGTGAGTCTGGTTAGCCAATATAAACATGATCTCAGTAACCAGTCCTAAACGTGAAGAATGGGCACGAGTCTAACTATTGACTTTTAACATTAGCCCTCCTAGTCAATAAAAGGATAAGGTGACACGGTTTAAAGTGTCGCCTCAGGTGACACAGCAACACAAAGGGAGTAGAGCCCTAAACCTGACCCTCACAAATTACAGCACAGAGACACAGTGAAAGGCGGATGAATCCCTGAAAGAGGACCTGTTCTATAATACACTATTATCAGCAGGACAAAATACGTTATTGGGAGTAACATTTAGAAATGAGAATTGATCAAATACAACAATACATTTTTTTTTTTTTTTTTTTAAGTGTCCCACTTGACTATTTGGCAACAGGTTAGGAGATCAGTGATTAAGGCTTGAGCTTCTTCTAAACGGTAGTCGGTAAACTAGGCCTGAAACCCAACACCTAAACAGCAGTTTGTTTACAACAGAGAGTTAGCCACAGGCTAAATGAGTTAGCCATAGGCTAAATGAGTTAGCCATAGGCTAAATGAGTTAGCCACAGGCTAAATGAGTTAGCCACAGGCTAAATGAGTTAGCCATAGGCTAAATGAGTTAGCCATAGGCTAAATGAGTTAGCCACAGGCTAAATGAGTTAGCCATAGGCTAAATGAGTTAGCCACAGGCTAAATGAGTTAGCCATAGGCTATGGAAATGAAAAAAGAAGGCCTACTCTACAGCTCCCATATAAAATCAGTCATAACACTACTGAGACTCAGACAAAAAGAGACTCTGCTCCGTTTGTCCCTTTTTTAAGAGCCTTTTTTTCCCCTTAAGTCTGCTAGATTAGTCCAGTATCATGTGTCAGGGTGTCAGAGTGCTGCACGGTGCCGAGAGAGAGAGCTTCCTTCCACACAGACCAGACAGGACAGGGCAGCAGGCGGTGGAGAGAGACTATCCTTTTACACACAGCAACACCTCGGCCCACTCACCTGCTATTTTCATTTGGGTCGGTGTCACGCTCAGTCAACTACATAGAATTGGTTTTCTTACTCATTTTAGCAGTGGGCGGACTGCGTTTCCTGTTACAGGAAATGTAATTATTACTGGAAATTCATCTGTTGACAATGAGGGAAAACAAAATCACATGGTCGCCATAAATTGTTGCCATTGCTGCAAAAACGATTAACAGTTATGGGCCACCTGAATATATGGGAAACATAGATGCTAAAATTAATATACTATTGTTCTTTCTTATGAGTTGCATTCAAGATTATGGCGAAGTCTTACGCTGTCTGTGTTCAACATCCTAGTCAACCAACATCTAAACGCTGTCTGTGTTCAACATCCTAGTCAACCAACATCTAAACGCTGTCTGTGTTCAACATCCTAGTCAACCAACATCTAAACGCTGTCTGTGTTCAACATCCTAGTCAACCAACATCTAAATGCTCTCTGTGTTCAACATCCAAGTCAACCAACATCTAAACGCTGTCTGTGTTCAACATCCTAGTCAACCAACATCTAAACTAGCAACCAACATTTCTCTGTGTTCTGTCTGTGTTCAACATCCTAGTCAACCAACATCTAAATGCTCTCTGTGTTCAACATCCTAGTCAACCAACATCTAAATGCTCTCTGTGTTCAACATCCTAGTCAACCAACATCTAAACGCATCCTAGTCAACCAACATCTAAATGTCTGTGTTCAACATCCTAGTCAACCAACATCTAAATGCTCTCTGTGTTCAACATCCTAGTCAACCAACATCTAAATGCTCTCTGTGTTCAACATCCTAGTCAACCAACATCTAAACTCTCTGTGTTCAACATCCTAGTCAACCAACATCTAAACGCTGTCTGTGTTCAACATCCTAGTCAACCAACATCTAAATGCTCTCTGTGTTCAACATCCTAGTCAACCAACATCTAAATGCTCTCTGTGTTCAACATCCAAGTCAACCAACATCTAAACGCTGTCTGTGTTCAACATCCTAGTCAACCAACATCTAAATGCTCTCTGTGTTCAACATCCTAGTCAACCAACATCTAAACGCTGTCTGTGTTCAACATCCTAGTCAACCAACATCTAAATGCTCTCTGTGTTCAACATCCTAGTCAACCAACATCTAAACGCTGTCTGTGTTCAACATCCTAGTCAACCAACATCTAAATGCTCTCTGTGTTCAACATCCTAGTCAACCAACATCTAAATGCTCTCTGTGTTCAACATCCAAGTCAACCAACATCTAAACGCTGTCTGTGTTCAACATCCTAGTCAACCAACATCTAAATGCTCTCTGTGTTCAACATCCTAGTCAACCAACATTTCCTGGGTTTCCTTTCCTTTCCTTCCTTACATTTTTGTTATCAAAATGTGTTTTTGGTAAGAAATGCCTTCTGGAACTTTTATTAAATAACAAACTTGTTGCCATCTGTAAATACAAAATACACATTTTTTTTAAATTAAGCCTGGTTAATTAATTCTATTCACATTTTTTTTACCAAACATTATAGAGTTTTCTGATGACAGTGATGGGGAAGAAAAGGGAAATCAACAGTGTTGTTGTCACGGAAAAAGATGAACAAGTTTTGAAATCAGCAGAATGCCCGGTGGAAGCAGAGTATGATTGGAAAATACGGTAGGGAGTCAAAAAGGACGATCGTGCCGTGCTAACTCTGTGCTAACTCCGTGCTAACTCTGTGCTAACTCCGTGCTAACTCCGTGCTAACTCCGTGCTAACTCCGTGCTAACTCTCTCTCTCTCAACAGAATCAGACAATGAGGGAATCCCTGATTTTTAGGTAAAAACATTTTTTTTATTTGAACCAAACATTGTAGAGTTTTCTGATGACAGTGATGGGGAAGAAAAGGGAAATCAACAGTGTTGTTGTCACGGAAAAAGATGAACGAGTTTTGAAGAGAACACAGACAGCTATTGTATTAAACTAATTTGATTTGATATAATGCGCATTTATCAGAGACGGTAATGTGAAGAACAATATGACCTGTACCAATGTCAGATTAGCATATAGGACAAGGACTTGATTAAGTATATTGTTACTACTACTACTTTCACCACTTTTAGTCTTAAAATCTTACATTTTTAAATAAACTACCTCACACGTGAATCTTTTAAGAGATGGGTGGGGCTACGGCTTAAGAGAGGGTGTGAACGATGCTGAATGGGTGGGGCTAAGGCTTAAGAGAGGGTGTGAACAATGCTGAATGGGTGGGGCTAAGGCTTAAGAGAGGGTGTGAACGATGCTGAATGGGTGGGGCTAAGGCAATGCTGAAGAGAAGAGAGGTGTGAACAATGCTGAATGGGTGGGGCTAAGGCTTAAGAGAGGGTGTGAACAATGCTGAATGGGTGGGGCTAAGGCTTAAGAGAGGGTGTGAACAATGCTGAATGGGTGGGGCTAAGGCTTAAGAGAGGGTGTGAACAATGCTGAATGGGTGGGGCTAACTTAATGCTGAATGGGTGGGGCTAAGGCTTAAGAGAGGGTGTGAACAATGCTGAATGGGTGGGGCTAACAAGAGGGTGCAATGCTGAATGGGTGGGGCTAAGGCTTAAGAGAGGGTGTGAACAATGCTGAATGGGTGGGGCTAAGGCTTAAGAGAGGGTGTGAACAATGCTGAATGGGTGGGGCTAAAGAGAGGGTGCTGCTGAATGGGTGGGGCTGGGGAGAGGGTGTGAACTATGCTGAATGGGTGGGGCTAAGGCTTAAGAGAGGGTGTGAACAATGCTGAATGGGTGGGGCTAAGGCTTAAGAGAGGGTGTGAACGATGCTGAATGGGTGGGGCTAAGGCTTAAGAGAGGGTGTGAACGATGCTGAATGGGTGGGGCTAAGGCTTAAGAGAGGGTGTGAACAATGCTGAATGGGTGGGGCCAAGGCTTAAGAGAGGGTGTGAACGATGCTGAATGGGTGAGCCAAGGCTTAAGCGATGCTGAATGGGTGGGGCTAAGGCTTAAGAGAGGGTGTGAACAATGCTGAATGGGTGGGGCCAAGGCTTAAGAGAGGGTGTGAACGATGCTGAATGGGTATAAACAAAGAAGAGCTCTCCAGTAGGTGCAGCAAAGCATTCACGGGACATTCTCTCAAAAGTGGGGTTACAAGTTTATCAACTTTCAAAGCAGAATTATTGTTCCTCAACTGTAGTGTCTGATATATCCTTTTCTAGCTCTGAGTCTCTACTTTTATCCAATGTAAAAAAACACCATTCTATTCACATTTCTAATTTGGACCCGAATCAAGGTGGTTGGTCAAATATGATAATTAGGGCCCTCACGGAATCCAGTAATTAAAACGGAATTCAACAATATACATTTTCTTTTACCTTAGTAGGGAATCAACTAAAGGTATTGAAAATGAATTCATTTGCTAATGTTTATCATAAGACATGAAAAGAATGCATCAGTGATTGATATTTTCTGAAGAGGCAACAAAAAAGTCCCTGTCTGTATGTGTGCAGTGAGTGCGTCTACCACTTTGTGTGCCTGTTAGCGAGGATGCTAACGAAAACAGTCTTCTGGTAGATGGAAGGCTTTCCCAAAAACCTTCTCAATTCAAATGTGAACTACTGTACAAAAAGTAGCCTATCCTTACCTGGCAGAATGATATCATGATTATTTTCATCAATCCAGTAGGTATTTGTTTTGCAAACTACCATCACTGGACAACAAACACTCTGATAAACAACAGCCTCATGGTAACTACATCCTGGTAACTACATCCTGGTAACTACATCCTGGTAACTACATCCTGGTAATTACATCATGGTAACTACATCCTGGTAACTACATCCTGGTAACTACATCCTGGTAACTACATCATGGTAACTACATCCTGGTAACTACATCCTGGTAACTACATCATGGTAACTACATCCTGGTAACTACATCCTGGTAACTACATCCTGGTAACTACATCATGATAACTACATCCTGGTAACTACATCCTGGTAACTACATCATGATAACTACATCCTGGTAACTACATCCTGGTAACTACATCATGGTAACTACATCCTGGTAACTACATCATGGTAACTACATCATGGTAACTACATCCTGGTAACTACATCATGGTAACTACATCATGGTAACTACATCCTGGTAACTACATCCTGGTAACTACATCCTGGTAACTACATCCAAAAATTCTCTCAAAACTTTTCAAGATAATGTGGGCTATTTACTTAATTTTTATGTTTTAATAAACTATATAATTTGAAGAAAAAAACATTGTGGCAATTCATATCTTGCTGTAATCTCCTGAGAAAACAGGATACATGTTAAAAAAGGTTTAATGTTTTTTTTAAACTTAAAAACAAAAAAATATTTAAAATGGTAAAGTCATATCTTTCTACACACAATACCGCATCAAATTTGTCCGTTCTGGGAAGTAAACTCGATAAAGTATTCAATAATTTCGTTGTGTATTTCTAACGGAATCAAGTCTTTAGAATGTACCAGAGGCCACCAAAATGAGATCTGATTCAAGAAGGCAGTTTATCACAGATGGGGGCAATAGGGGCTTTCTTAGTCCCCCTTACCTTCTCTTGCTCTAATGCAGGGATGAAGGCCCGCAGATCAATTTTCAAAGAGAGAGATGGAGAGAGATAGATACAACATGATCAAATGTATGTGGACATCTCATTCTAAAATCATGGGCGTTAATATGGAGTTGGATCGCCCCCTTTGCTGCTATAACAGCCTCCACTCTTCTGGGAAGGCTTTCCTCTAGATGTTGGAACATTGCTGCTATAACAGCCTCCACTCTTCTGGGAAGGCTTTCCACTAGATGTGGGAACATTGCTGCTATTCCACTCTTCTGGGAAGGCTGCTATAACAGCATTGCTCAGCCTCCACTCTTCTGGGAAGGCTTTCCACTAGATGTTGGAACATTGCTGCTATAACAGCCTCCACTCTTCTGGGAAGGCTTTCCTCTAGATGTTGGAACATTGCTGCTATAACAGCCTCCACTCTTCTGGGAAGGCTTTCCACTAGATGTGGGAACATTGCTGCTATAACAGCCTCCACTCTTCTGGGAAGGCTTTCCACTAGATGTGGGAACATTGCTGCTATAACAGCCTCCACTCTTCTGGGAAGGCTTTCCACTAGATGTTGGAACATTGCTGCTATAACAGCCTCCACTCTTCTGCCGCCCCATCGGTCTCCCAGTCGTGTCCGGCTGAGACAGAGCCTGGACTCGAAGCAGGATCTCTAGTGGCACAGCTAGCACTGTGATGCAGTGCAGGGTAGCCTAGTGGTTAGAGTGTTGGACTAGTAACAGAAAGGTTGCAAGTTCAAATCCCCGAGCTGCCAAGGTACAAATCTGTTGTTCTGCCCCTGAACAGGCAGTTAATCCACTGTTCCTAGGCCGTCATTTAAAATAAGAATTTGTTCTTAACTGACTTGCCTAGTAAAATAAAGGTTAAATAAACCACTGCACCACTCGGGTGTTCCATGGTCCTATGGTCCACCATGGTCCATGGTCCTAGCAGGACTTCTTGGACGGAGAGAAGGTTCATCGTGGTCAAATTAAGATGTTTTTTATCTCAATATAATTTCTGGGTAATAATTAAGTACCTTTTACTGTGATTGTTTTCCATTAAAATGTTTTTTTTTAAAAAGAAGCTTTTTAGCAAAGAGACATTTCTCAAGCAATAATTTTGCTAGGACTGTCTGGGAGTGGTTTGAGTGGGGAGGGGAAAACTAGAACTCTTTCTTATTGGTCTGTTAACTAATTTACCGCATGGTGATGTCACCAGGCAGGTCAAAACGACATCCCACCAAAACAGGCGGAAATTTGAGGCGGTCTTTTCAAACAGCTTTTACACTAAAAGGGCATTATTATAATTTTCACAATTTCCCAGTATTATTCCAACCTCACAGTGTAGAAATATAAAAACACAGAAAAATTGTGTTTTTGACTGCATTGGGCTGTTGGAGGTCCTTAGCCACTTTGTGGGCCTGCCAAGCCCGACAGTGATACAGTTGATCCGTCTCTAAGGAGTGCAGCTACGTCTCGAAGCCTTCAGCTTGTCCTGAACAAGTCTACTGTTCTATCACAGCAGCTCCTAGACACCGTTTACTACAACCCATGGTGTCCCTAAGCGTATGGGTGGACTGTGTCCTACCAGACACTATTCGCACCAGCAGTCTTCCCAGGTTTTGTTTTCCTTCCTAACCCCATCTTTGGCCCTGGTCAAAGACCAGGGGAGTTCAGGCAACGGTGTCATGCTCTTCGCTCATTGGGCACCATCCTCGAGGAACCCCTTCTCTCCTCTACGGTATCCTGCCGGATCATGGGGGACATTATGTTTATTTAGAAGGCCCCTCTGCTATAGAAGAGTGTACCTGTTGGGCCCTGGGTTTGGGACATAACTCATTAACACTGAGATTGGAGCCATGTATTGGGCTTCCCCCTCACTTGGTTCTAAGAGGTTTTTCCCCGATTGTTTCTGGACCTTGGTGCTCACTCCTTGCTGTGAGCCCACAGGTTAAACAGAAAGAGTGAGCCCACAGGTTAAACAGAAAGAGTGAGCCCACAGGTTAAACAGAAAGAGTGAGCCCACAGGTTAAAACAGAAAGAGTGAGCCCACAGGTTAAACAGAAAGAGTGAGCCCACAGGTTAAACAGAAAGAGTGAGCCCACAGGTTAAAACAGAAAGAGTGAGCCCACAGGTTAAACATAAAGAGTGAGCCCACAGGTTAAACAGAAAGAGTGAGCCCACAGGTTAAACAGAAAGAGTGAGCCCACAGGTTAAACAGAAAGAGTGAGCCCACAGGTTAAACAGAAAGAGTGAGCCCACAGGTTAAAACAGAAAGAGTGAGCCCACAGGTTAAACAGAAAGAGTGAGCCCACAGGTTAAAACAGAAAGAGTGAGCCCACAGGTTAAACAGAAAGAGTGAGCCCACAGGTTAAAACAGAAAGAGTGAGCCCACAGGTTAAAACAGAAAGAGTGAGCCCACAGGTTAAACATAAAGAGTGAGCCCACAGGTTAAACAGAAAGAGTGAGCCCACAGGTTAAAACAGAAAGAGTGAGCCCACAGGTTAAACAGAAAGAGTGAGCCCACAGGTTAAACATAAAGAGTGAGCCCACAGGTTAAAACAGAAAGAGTGAGCCCACAGGTTAAACATAAAGAGTGAGCCCACAGGTTAAACAGAAAGAGTGAGCCCACAGGTTAAACAGAAAGAGTGAGCCCACAGGTTAAACAGAAAGAGTGAGCCCACAGGTTAAACATAAAGAGTGAGCCCACAGGTTAAAACAGAAAGAGTGAGCCCACAGGTTAAACATAAAGAGTGAGCCCACAGGTTAAACAGAAAGAGTGAGCCCACAGGTTAAACAGAAAGAGTGAGCCCACAGGTTAAACAGAAAGAGTGAGCCCACAGGTTAAAAC
The DNA here is from genome assembly GCF_034236695.1 of Oncorhynchus nerka. Classification (NCBI taxonomy): domain Eukaryota; kingdom Metazoa; phylum Chordata; class Actinopteri; order Salmoniformes; family Salmonidae; genus Oncorhynchus; species Oncorhynchus nerka. The sequence continues at coordinate 2,886,725 of NC_088420.1, forward strand.
AGAAAGAGTGAGCCCACAGGTTAAAACAGAAAGAGTGAGCCCACAGGTTAAAACAGAAAGCACGAGGTGCTTTATTGTGCCGTGCTCATAGGTTATAAAAAGGTCAATAGGTGAATGACATTCCCCACGTAGCGAATAGAGATCTGACGTGATGCTGATGATAACATTAGTAACCTCACATATACATTACATTCCCACTATGACCATAGAATAGGAAACCATGTGAATTATATTACATGTTATTACTAAGTTAAAGCATTCAGACCAACCTTGCTGATTTTACTTCTGTAAAAACTACATTTTCAGACCCTCTGAGGGTTGCTGATGCTGGGGAATGCTGGGATCTACCCTGGGGGATGCTGGGTCCTACCCTGAGAGATGCTGATTACTACCCTGAGATGATGCTGATTACTACCCTGTGAGATGCTGGGTACTACCCTGGGGGATGCTGGGTCCTACCCTGAGAGATGCTGATTACTACCCTGAGATGATGCTGATTACTACCCTGGGAGATTCTGGGAACTACCCTGGAGGATGCTGGGTACTACCCTGGGGGATGCTGGGTACTACCCTGGGGGATGCTGGGTACTGCCCTGAAATGATGCTGGGTCCTACCCTGGGTAATGCTGGGTA